>NW_028123242.1:0-275764 GCF_965194805.1 Balaenoptera borealis | reverse complement strand
AAATTGCAACCTGTACGGAACAGGAGGTTAAAGGTGCTGATTCTCCAAGGAGGGAGATTGCTAGTAAAGCGGCTGGAATGGCGAACCCGAGCACAAGGAGATGAGAAATGAGGTGCGTTTTAGAAACCTTTCCCGATCACACGGTGTACCATCTTCTGCGTTTCTCATGCACGTTTTCGAAGTAGGAAGATGCCCTTGAACCTGGAGATTTGGGACCCATGGGATGGGAACCACGCAGTATTACTTTAAAGGGTCTGCGTTTGCTCACCCAACCTCACCAAACCTCTCAGCCCCAAGAGTGTCCACCCTTATGTCTCAATCAGCTGTGGGTCTAGATATGGTCAATCCAGGTGGCATCACAGCCCCTGAACGAATTTAGTAAGAATTTCTCTCTCTTTCACTGTCTTTGTTTCACGGGTTTTTAAAAGTGATTGATTTTTATAAAGGGGTTTAGCTGCTTTTCACTGCTGTGTTTATGCCGCTTTACACCCACTTGACTCACTTACAGAGAGATATCAATACATAGGTTTTAAGATTCTTACTAGTCAGATATATTCTTGGGCGGTGAATAGGGGGTGTTGAGTCCAGTTCACTGAGCAAGGAGTAGGTCGTGTCTATTACATATTGGGTTTATGGAACGGTATCTGAGCTAATTTGAAACCCTTGTTTTATGCATCACCCCACCTCACCTTTCCCGTTAAGCAGCCATAGTGTGTTTTCTAAACGTGTGACTCTGTTCTGTTTTGTAATTCAGTTCAAGGGTAGCGGTTTTTACATTCCCTCTATAAGTGATATCTTATGATAAGTGTCTTTTTCTGTGTGACTTATTTCACTTAGAATCGTCGTACCTAAATCCACTCATCATTCTGCTACTAGCCTTATGACGTTGATTTCATGTCTAAGTGATATTCCATTGTACATAAGGACCACAACTTCTTTATCCATTTTTCTCTTTCCTGGGATATTTAAGGTGTAACGAAGTGGAGGTTCTTGTCAACAGAGCAGCCCTAAACTTTGGGGTGCCTGTGTCTTGCTGATTTTTAGTTTTCCCAATTTATACGCCCATGAGTGGAAGTGCCCTATGCTCTCTAAGCTGAGTTTTTTCGATGTCTCAGGACACACCGTACACTTCTCCAGAGTGGCTGTTGGCAATTTACATCCCGCCCATCAGCGTAGCAAGGCTCCCGTTTCTCCATGGCCTGTCCTGCATTTCTGGGTTTGACACTTTATTCAGCGTGGCCTATTTGACCGATGGGAAGCGAGACTTCTTTGTAGCGCTGATTTGCCTTTCCAGGTTGCTTGGTTGGCCAAAAAGGGCGTATGCGTTTTTTCCTGAATATATTCAGGAAAAAACGCATACGCCCTTTTTGGCCAAGGGCATCATTGTCGAGGTTTTGCCGCTTTTCCCGTGCTTTAAAGGCGATTCGAATCTACCTCCTGAAATCTGTTTCCTGCAATTCTGCCTTGCTTTCAAATCCTCTTCGTTGCCCACCCTCAATATATTTGTGGACGAGATTTATCATTTATAACTCTGCAGGTTTGTGAATTGCAGTGCCCCTGAGCTCCATTTTTCAACTCGCTTTCTTGGGAGCTGGCCGCAAAAGCGCAGGATTGCTTCAGGCCCTATTCTGGTTCCGGGCGGAAGGCTGAGCCTGTGGTTAATTCTTCTTCCTGATGGGAAAATAGAGTGACCTGTGCCTGTCCCAACACCTAAAGCTAGTGTCTCATTGGTTCCCCCTCTTCCCGTTCATCCTCAGGACAAATTGCAACCTGTACGGAACAGGAGGTTAAAGGTGCTGATTCTCCAAGGAGGGAGATTGCTAGTAAAGCGGCTGGAATGGCGAACCCGAGCACAAGGAGATGAGAAATGAGGTGCGTTTTAGAAACCTTTCCCGATCACACGGTGTACCATCTTCTGCGTTTCTCATGCACGTTTTCGAAGTAGGAAGATGCCCTTGAACCTGGAGATTTGGGACCCATGGGATGGGAACCACGCAGTTTTACTTTAAAGGGTCTGCCTTTGCTCACCCAACCCCACCAAACCTCTCAGCCCCAAGAGTGTCCACCCTTATGTCTCAATCAGCTGTGGGTCTAGATATGGTCAATCCAGGTGGCATCACAGCCCCTGAACGAATTTAGTAAGAATTTCTCTATCTTTCACTGTCTTTGTTTCACGGGTTTTTAAAAGTGATTGATTTTTATAAAGGGGTTTAGCTGCTTTTCACTGCTGTGTTTATGCCGCTTTACACCCACTTGACTCACTTACAGAGAGATATCAATACATAGGTTTTAAGATTCTTACTAGTCAGATATATTCTTGGGCGGTGAATAGGGGGTGTTGAGTCCAGTTCACTGAGCAAGGAGTAGGTCGTGTCTATTACATATTGGGTTTATGGAACGGTATCTGAGCTAATTTGAAACCCTTGTTTTATGCATCACCCCACCTCACCTTTCCCGTTAAGCAGCCATAGTGTGTTTTCTAAACGTGTGACTCTGTTCTGTTTTGTAATTCAGTTCAAGGGTAGCGGTTTTTACATTCCCTCTATAAGTGATATCTTATGGTAAGTGTCTTTTTCTGTGTGACTTATTTCACTTAGAATCGTCATACCTAAATTCACTCATCATGCTGCTACTAGCCTTATGACGTTGATTTCATGGCTGAGTAATATCCCATTGTACATAAGGACTACAACTTCTTTATCCATTTTTCTCTTTCTTGGGATATTTACGTTGCAACGAAGTGGAGGTTCTTGTCAACAGAGCAGCCCTAAATTTTGGGGTGCCTGTGTCTTGCTGATTTTTAGTTTTCCCAATTTATACGCCCATGAGTGGAAGTGCCCTATGCTCTCTAAGCTGAGTTTTTTCGATGTTTCAGGACACACCGTACACTTCTCCAGAGTGGCGGTTCGCAATTTACATCCCGCCCATCAGCGTAGCAAGGCTCCCGTTTCTCCATGGCCTGTCCTGCATTTCTGGTTTTGACACTTTATTCAGCATGGCCCTTTTGACCGATGGGAAGCGAGACTTCTTTGTAGCGCTGATTTGCCTTTCCAGGTTGCTTGGTTGGCCAAAAAGGGCGTATGCGTTTTTTCCTGAATATATTCAGGAAAAAACGCATACGCCCTTTTTGGCCAAGGGCATCATTGTCGAGGTTTTGCCGCTTTTCCCGTGCTTTAAAGGCGATTCGAATCTACCTCCTGAAATCTGTTTCCTGCAATTCTGCCTTGCTTTCAAATCCTCTTCGTTGTCTTCCATCAATATATTTGTGGACGAGAGTTATCATTTATAACTCTGCAGGTTTGTGAATTGCAGTGCCCCTGAGCTCCATTTTTCAACTCGCTTTCTTGGGAGCTGGCCGCAAAAGCGCAGGATTGCTTCAGGCCCTATTCTGGTCCCGGGCGGCAGGCTGAGCCTGTGGTTAATTCTTCTTTCTGATGGGAAAATAGAGTGACCTGTGCCTGTCCCAACACCTAGAGCTAGTGTCTCATTGGTTCCCCCTCTTCCCGTTCATCCTCAGGACAAATTGCAACCTGTACGGAACAGGAGGTTAAAGGTGCTGATTCTCCAAGGAGGGAGATTGCTAGTAAAGCGGCTGGAATGGCGAACCCGAGCACAAGGAGATGAGAAATGAGGTGCGTTTTAGAAACCTTTCCCGATCACACGGTGTACCATCTTCTGCGTTTCTCATGCAGGTTTTCGAAGTAGGAAGATGCCCTTGAACCTGGAGATTTGGGACCCATGGGATGGGAACCACGCAGTATTACTTTAAAGGGTCTGCGTTTGCTCACCCAACCTCACGAAACCTCTCAGCCCCAAGAGTGTCCACCCTTATGTCTCAATCAGCTGTGGGTCTAGATATGGTCAATCCAGGTGGCATCACAGCCCCTGAACGAATTTAGTAAGAATTTCTCTATCTTTCACAGTCTTTGTTTCACGGGTTTTTAATAGTGATTGATTTTTATAAAGGGGTTTAGCTGCTTTTCACTGCTGTGTTTATGCCGCTTTACACCCACTTGACTCACTTACAGAGAGATATCAATACATAGGTTTTAAGATTCTTACTAGTCAGATATAATCTTGGGCGGTGAATAGGGGGTGTTGAGTCCAGTTCACTGAGCAAGGATTAGGTCGTGTCTATTACATATTGGGTTTATGGAACGGTATCTGAGCTAATTTGAAACCCTTGTTTTATGCATCACCCCACCTCACCTTTCCCGTTAAGCAGCCATAGTGTGTTTTCTAAACGTGTGACTCTGTTCTGTTTTGTAATTCAGTTCAAGGGTCACGGTTTTTACATTCCCTCTATAAGTGATATCTTATGGTAAGTGTCTTTTTCTGTGTGACTTATTTCACTTAGAATCGTCATACCTAAATTCACTCATCATGCTGCTACTAGCCTTATGACGTTGATTTCATGGCTGAGTGATATCCCATTGTACATAAGGACTACAACTTCTTTATCTATTTTTCTCTTTGTTGGGATATTTACGTTGCAACGAAGTGGAGGTTCTTGTCAACAGAGCAGCCCTAAATTTTGGGGTGCCTGTGTCTTGCTGATTTTTAGTTTTCCCAATTTATACGCCCATGAGTGGAAGTGCCCTATGCTCTCTAAGCTGAGTTTTTTCGATGTTTCAGGACACACCGTACACTTCTCCAGAGTGGCGGTTCGCAATTTACATCCCGCCCATCAGCGTAGCAAGGCTCCCGTTTCTCCATGGCCTGTCCTGCATTTCTGGTTTTGACACTTTATTCAGCATGGCCCTTTTGACCGATGGGAAGCGAGACTTCTTTGTAGCGCTGATTTGCCTTTCCAGGTTGCTTGGTTGGCCAAAAAGGGCGTATGCGTTTTTTCCTGAATATATTCAGGAAAAAACGCATACGCCCTTTTTGGCCAAGGGCATCATTGTCGAGGTTTTGCCGCTTTTCCCGTGCTTTAAAGGCGATTCGAATCTACCTCCTGAAATCTGTTTCCTGCAATTCTGCCTTGCTTTCAAATCCTCTTCGTTGTCTTCCATCAATATATTTGTGGACGAGAGTTATCATTTATAACTCTGCAGGTTTGTGAATTGCAGTGCCCCTGAGCTCCATTTTTCAACTCGCTTTCTTGGGAGCTGGCCGCAAAAGCGCAGGATTGCTTCAGGCCCTATTCTGGTCCCGGGCGGCAGGCTGAGCCTGTGGTTAATTCTTCTTTCTGATGGGAAAATAGAGTGACCTGTGCCTGTCCCAACACCTAGAGCTAGTGTCTCATTGGTTCCCCCTCTTCCCGTTCATCCTCAGGACAAATTGCAACCTGTACGGAACAGGAGGTTAAAGGTGCTGATTCTCCAAGGAGGGAGATTGCTAGTAAAGCGGCTGGAATGGCGAACCCGAGCACAAGGAGATGAGAAATGAGGTGCGTTTTAGAAACCTTTCCCGATCACACGGTGTACCATCTTCTGCGTTTCTCATGCAGGTTTTCGAAGTAGGAAGATGCCCTTGAACCTGGAGATTTGGGACCCATGGGATGGGAACCACGCAGTATTACTTTAAAGGGTCTGCGTTTGCTCACCCAACCTCACGAAACCTCTCAGCCCCAAGAGTGTCCACCCTTATGTCTCAATCAGCTGTGGGTCTAGATATGGTCAATCCAGGTGGCATCACAGCCCCTGAACGAATTTAGTAAGAATTTCTCTATCTTTCACAGTCTTTGTTTCACGGGTTTTTAATAGTGATTGATTTTTATAAAGGGGTTTAGCTGCTTTTCACTGCTGTGTTTATGCCGCTTTACACCCACTTGACTCACTTACAGAGAGATATCAATACATAGGTTTTAAGATTCTTACTAGTCAGATATAATCTTGGGCGGTGAATAGGGGGTGTTGAGTCCAGTTCACTGAGCAAGGATTAGGTCGTGTCTATTACATATTGGGTTTATGGAACGGTATCTGAGCTAATTTGAAACCCTTGTTTTATGCATCACCCCACCTCACCTTTCCCGTTAAGCAGCCATAGTGTGTTTTCTAAACGTGTGACTCTGTTCTGTTTTGTAATTCAGTTCAAGGGTCACGGTTTTTACATTCCCTCTATAAGTGATATCTTATGGTAAGTGTCTTTTTCTGTGTGACTTATTTCACTTAGAATCGTCATACCTAAATTCACTCATCATGCTGCTACTAGCCTTATGACGTTGATTTCATGGCTGAGTGATATCCCATTGTACATAAGGACTACAACTTCTTTATCTATTTTTCTCTTTGTTGGGATATTTACGTTGCAACGAAGTGGAGGTTCTTGTCAACAGAGCAGCCCTAAATTTTGGGGTGCCTGTGTCTTGCTGATTTTTAGTTTTCCCAATTTATACGCCCATGAGTGGAAGTGCCCTATGCTCTCTAAGCTGAGTTTTTTCGATGTTTCAGGACACACCGTACACTTCTCCAGAGTGGCGGTTCGCAATTTACATCCCGCCCATCAGCGTAGCAAGGCTCCCGTTTCTCCATGGCCTGTCCTGCATTTCTGGTTTTGACACTTTATTCAGCATGGCCCTTTTGACCGATGGGAAGCGAGACTTCTTTGTAGCGCTGATTTGCCTTTCCAGGTTGCTTGGTTGGCCAAAAAGGGCGTATGCGTTTTTTCCTGAATATATTCAGGAAAAAACGCATACGCCCTTTTTGGCCAAGGGCATCATTGTCGAGGTTTTGCCGCTTTTCCCATGCTTTAAAGGCGATTCGAATCTACCTCCTGAAATCTGTTTCCTGCAATTCTGCCTTGCTTTCAAATCCTCTTCGTTGTCTTCCATCAATATATTTGTGGACGAGAGTTATCATTTATAACTCTGCAGGTTTGTGAATTGCAGTGCCCCTGAGCTCCATTTTTCAACTCGCTTTCTTGGGAGCTGGCCGCAAAAGCGCAGGATTGCTTTAGGCCCTATTCTGGTTCCGGGCGGAAGGCTGAGCCTGTGGTTAATTCTTCTTCCTGATGGGAAAATAGAGTGACCTGTGCCTGTCCCAACACCTAAAGCTAGTGTCTCATTGGTTCCCCCTCTTCCCGTTCATCCTCAGGACAAATTGCAACCTGTACGGAACAGGAGGTTAAAGGTGCTGATTCTCCAAGGAGAGAGATTGCTAGTAAAGCGGCTGGAATGGCGAACCCGAGCACAAGGAGATGAGAAATGAGGTGCGTTTTAGAAACCTTTCCCGATCACACGGTGTACCATCTTCTGGGTTTCTCATGCACGTTTTCGAAGTAGGAAGATGCCCTTGAACCTGGAGATTTGGGACCGATGGGATGGGAACCACGCAGTTTTAATTTAAAGGGTCTGCGTTTGCTCACCCAACCTCACCAAACCTCTCAGCCCCAAGAGTGTCCACCCTTATGTCTCAATCAGCTGTGGGTCTACATATGGTCAATCCAGGTGGCATCACAGCCCCTGAACGAATTTAGTAAGAATTTCTCTATCTTTCACTGTCTTTGTTTCACGGGTTTTTAAAAGTGATTGATTTTTATAAAGGGGTTTAGCTGCTTTTCACTGCTGTGTTTATGCCGCTTTACAGCCAATTGACTCACTTACAGTGAGATATCAATACATAGGTTTTAAGATTCTTACTAGTCAGATATTATCTTGGGCGGTGAATAGGGGGTGTTGAGTCCAGTTCACTGAGCAAGGAGTACGTCGTGTCTATTACATATTGGGTTTATGGAACGGTATCTGAGCTAATTTGAAACCCTTGTTTTATGCATCACCCCACCTCACCTTTCCCGTTAAGCAGCCATAGTGTGTTTTCTAAACGTGTGACTCTGTTCTGTTTTGTAATTCAGTTCAAGGGTAGCGGTTTTTACATTCCCTCTATAAGTGATATCTTATGATAAGTGTCTTTTTCTGTGTGACTTATTTCACTTAGAATCGTCATACCTAAATTCACTCATCATGCTGCTACTAGCCTTATGACGTTGATTTCATGGCTGAGTGATATCCCATTGTACATAAGGACTACAACTTCTTTATCCATTTTTCTCTTTCTTGGGATATTTACGTTGCAACGAAGTGGAGGTTCTTGTCAACAGAGCAGCCCTAAATTTTGGGGTGCCTGTGTCTTGCTGATTTTTAGTTTTCCCAATTTATACGCCCATGAGTGGAAGTGCCCTATGCTCTCTAAGCTGAGTTTTTTCGATGTTTCAGGACACACCGTACACTTCTCCAGAGTGGCGGTTCGCAATTTACATCCCGCCCATCAGCGTAGCAAGGCTCCCGTTTCTCCATGGCCTGTCCTGCATTTCTGGTTTTGACACTTTATTCAGCATGGCCCTTTTGACCGATGGGAAGCGAGACTTCTTTGTAGCGCTGATTTGCCTTTCCAGGTTGCTTGGTTGGCCAAAAAGGGCGTATGCGTTTTTTCCTGAATATATTCAGGAAAAAACGCATACGCCCTTTTTGGCCAAGGGCATCATTGTCGAGGTTTTGCCGCTTTTCCCGTGCTTTAAAGGCGATTCGAATCTTCCTCCTGAAATCTGTTTCCTGCAATTCTGCCTTGCTTTCAAATCCTCTTCGTTGTCTTCCATCAATATATTTGTGGACGAGAGTTATCATTTATAACTCTGCAGGTTTGTGAATTGCAGTGCCCCTGAGCTCCATTTTTCAACTCGCTTTTTTGGCAGCTGGCCGCAAAAGCGCAGGATTGCTTTAGGCCCTATTCTGGTTCCGGGCGGAAGGCTGAGCCTGTGGTTAATTCTTCTTCCTGATGGGAAAATAGAGTGACCTGTGCCTGTCCCAACACCTAAAGCTAGTGTCTCATTGGTTCCCCCTCTTCCCGTTCATCCTCAGGACAAATTGCAACCTGTACGGAACAGGAGGTTAAAGGTGCTGATTCTCCAAGGAGGGAGATTGCTAGTAAAGCGGCTGGAATGGCGAACCCGAGCACAAGGAGATGAGAAATGAGGTGCGTTTTAGAAACCTTTCCCGATCACACGGTGTACCATCTTCTGGGTTTCTCATGCACGTTTTCGAAGTAGGAAGATGCCCTTGAACCTGGAGATTTGGGACCCATGGGATGGGAACCACGCAGTATTACTTTAAAGGGTCTGCGTTTGCTCACCCAACCTCACGAAACCTGTCAGCCCCAAGAGTGTCCACCCTTATGTCTCAATCAGCTGTGGGTCTAGATATGGTCAATCCAGGTGGCATCACAGCCCCTGAACGAATTTAGTAAGAATTTCTCTATCTTTCACAGTCTTTGTTTCACGGGTTTTTAATAGTGATTGATTTTTATAAAGGGGTTTAGCTGCTTTTCACTGCTGTGTTTATGCCGCTTTACACCCACTTGACTCACTTACAGAGAGATATCAATACATAGGTTTTAAGATTCTTACTAGTCAGATATAATCTTGGGCGGTGAATAGGGGGTGTTGAGTCCAGTTCACTGAGCAAGGATTAGGTCGTGTCTATTACATATTGGGTTTATGGAACGGTCTCTGAGCTAATTTGAAACCCTTGTTTTATGCATCACCCCACCTCACCTTTCCCGTTAAGCAGCCATAGTGTGTTTTCTAAACGTGTGACTCTGTTCTGTTTTGTAATTCAGTTCAAGGGTCACGGTTTTTACATTCCCTCTATAAGTGATATCTTATGGTAAGTGTCTTTTTCTGTGTGACTTATTTCACTTAGAATCGTCATACCTAAATTCACTCATCATGCTGCTACTAGCCTTATGACGTTGATTTCATGGCTGAGTGATATCCCATTGTACATAAGGACTACAACTTCTTTATCTATTTTTCTCTTTGTTGGGATATTTACGTTGCAGCGAAGTGGAGGTTCTTGTCAACAGAGCAGCCCTAAATTTTGGGGTGCCTGTGTCTTGCTGATTTTTAGTTTTCCCAATTTATACGCCCATGAGTGGAAGTGCCCTATGCTCTCTAAGCTGAGTTTTTTCGATGTTTCAGGACACACCGTACACTTCTCCAGAGTGGCGGTTCGCAATTTACATCCCGCCCATCAGCGTAGCAAGGCTCCCGTTTCTCCATGGCCTGTCCTGCATTTCTGGTTTTGACACTTTATTCAGCATGGCCCTTTTGACCGATGGGAAGCGAGACTTCTTTGTAGCGCTGATTTGCCTTTCCAGGTTGCTTGGTTGGCCAAAAAGGGCGTATGCGTTTTTTCCTGAATATACTCAGGAAAAAACGCATACGCCCTTTTTGGCCAAGGGCATCATTGTCGAGGTTTTGCCGCTTTTCCCGTGCTTTAAAGGCGATTCGAATCTTCCTCCTGAAATCTGTTTCCTGCAATTCTGCCTTGCTTTCAAATCCTCTTTGTTGTCTTCCATCAATATATTTGTGGACGAGAGTTATCATTTATAACTCTGCAGGTTTGTGAATTGCAGTGCCCCTGAGCTCCATTTTTCAACTCGCTTTCTTGGGAGCTGGCCGCAAAAGCGCAGGATTGCTTTAGGCCCTATTCTGGTTCCGGGCGGAAGGCTGAGCCTGTGGTTAATTCTTCTTCCTGATGGGAAAATAGAGTGACCTGTGCCTGTCTCAACACCTAAAGCTAGTGTCTCATTGGTTCCCCCTCTTCCCGTTCATCCTCAGGACAAATTGCAACCTGTACGGAACAGGAGGTTAAAGGTGCTGATTCTCCAAGGAGGGAGATTGCTAGTAAAGCGGCTGGAATGGCGAACCCGAGCACAAGGAGATGAGAAATGAGGTGCGTTTTAGAAACCTTTCCCGATCACACGGTGTACCATCTTCTGCGTTTCTCATGCACGTTTTCGAAGTAGGAAGATGCCCTTGAACCTGGAGATTTGGGACCCATGGGATGGGAACCACGCAGTTTTACTTTAAAGGGTCTGCCTTTGCTCACCCAACCTCACCAAACCTCTCAGCCCCAAGAGTGTCCACCCTTATGTCTCAATCAGCTGTGGGTCTAGATATGGTCAATCCAGGTGGCATCACAGCCCCTGAACGAATTTAGTAAGAATTTCTCTATCTTTCACAGTCTTTGTTTCACGGGTTTTTAATAGTGATTGATTTTTATAAAGGGGTTTAGCTGCTTTTCACTGCTGTGTTTATGCCGCTTTACACCCACTTGACTCACTTACAGAGAGATATCAATACATAGGTTTTAAGATTCTTACTAGTCAGATATAATCTTGGGCGGTGAATAGGGGGTGTTGAGTCCAGTTCACTGAGCAAGGATTAGGTCGTGTCTATTACATATTGGGTTTATGGAACGGTATCTGAGCTAATTTGAAACCCTTGTTTTATGCATCACCCCACCTCACCTTTCCCGTTAAGCAGCCATAGTGTGTTTTCTAAACGTGTGACTCTGTTCTGTTTTGTAATTCAGTTCAAGGGTCACGGTTTTTACATTCCCTCTATAAGTGATATCTTATGGTAAGTGTCTTTTTCTGTGTGACTTATTTCACTTAGAATCGTCATACCTAAATTCACTCATCATGCTGCTACTAGCCTTATGACGTTGATTTCATGGCTGAGTGATATCCCATTGTACATAAGGACTACAACTTCTTTATCCATTTTTCTCTTTCTTGGGATATTTACGTTGCAACGAAGTGGAGGTTCTTGTCAACAGAGCAGCCCTAAATTTTGGGGTGCCTGTGTCTTGCTGATTTTTAGTTTTCCCAATTTATACGCCCATGAGTGGAAGTGCCCTATGCTCTCTAAGCTGAGTTTTTTCGATGTTTCAGGACACACCGTACACTTCTCCAGAGTGTCTGTTGGCAATTTACATCCCGCCCATCAGCGTAGCAAGGCTCCCGTTTCTCCATGGCCTGTCCTGCATTTCTGGGTTTGACACTTTATTCAGCGTGGCCTATTTGACCGATGGGAAGCGAGACTTCTTTGTAGGGCTGATTTGCCTTTCCAGGTTGCTTGGTTGGACAAAAAGGGCGTATGCGTTTTTTCCTGAATATATTCAGGAAAAAACGCATACGCCCTTTTTGGCCAAGGGCATCATTGTCGAGGTTTTGCCGCTTTTCCCGTGCTTTAAAGGCGATTCGAATCTACCTCCTGAAATCTGTTTCCTGCAATTCTGCCTTGCTTTCAAATCCTCTTTGTTGTCTTCCGTCAATATATTAGTGGACGAGAGTTATCATTTATAACTCTGCAGGTTTGTGAATTGCAGTGCCCCTGAGCTCCATTTTTCAACTCGCTTTCTTGGCAGCTGGCCGCAAAAGCGCAGGATTGCTTTAGGCCCTATTCTGGTTCCGGGCGGAAGGCTGAGCCTGTGGTTAATTCTTCTTCCTGATGGGAAAATAGAGTGACCTGTGCCTGTCCCAACACCTAAAGCTAGTGTCTCATTGGTTCCCCCTCTTCCCGTTCATCCTCAGGACAAATTGCAACCTGTACGGAACAGGAGGTTAAAGGTGCTGATTCTCCAAGGAGGGAGATTGCTAGTAAAGCGGCTGGAATGGCGAACCCGAGCACAAGGAGATGAGAAATGAGGTGCGTTTTAGAAACCTTTCCCGATCACACGGTGTACCATCTTCTGGGTTTCTCATGCACGTTTTCGAAGTAGGAAGATGCCCTTGAACCTGGAGATTTGGGACCCATGGGATGGGAACCACGCAGTATTACTTTAAAGGGTCTGCGTTTGCTCACCCAACCTCACGAAACCTCTCAGCCCCAAGAGTGTCCACCCTTATGTCTCAATCAGCTGTGGGTCTAGATATGGTCAATCCAGGTGGCATCACAGCCCCTGAACGAATTTAGTAAGAATTTCTCTATCTTTCACTGTCTTTGTTTCACGGGTTTTTAAAAGTGATTGATTTTTATAAAGGGGTTTAGCTGCTTTTCACTGCTGTGTTTATGCCGCTTTACACCCACTTGACTCACTTACAGAGAGATATCAATACATAGGTTTTAAGATTCTTACTAGTCAGATATATTCTTGGGCGGTGAATAGGGGGTGTTGAGTCCAGTTCACTGAGCAAGGAGTAGGTCGTGTCTATTACATATTGGGTTTATGGAACGGTATCTGAGCTAATTTGAAACCCTTGTTTTATGCATCACCCCACCTCACCTTTCCCGTTAAGCAGCCATAGTGTGTTTTCTAAACGTGTGACTCTGTTCTGTTTTGTAATTCAGTTCAAGGGTAGCGGTTTTTACATTCCCTCTATAAGTGATATCTTATGATAAGTGTCTTTTTCTGTGTGACTTATTTCACTTAGAATCGTCATACCTAAATTCACTCATCATGCTGCTACTAGCCTTATGACGTTGATTTCATGGCTGAGTGATATCCCATTGTACATAAGGACCACAACTTCTTTATCCATTTTTCTCTTTCCTGGGATATTTAAGGTGTAACGAAGTGGAGGTTCTTGTCAACAGAGCAGCCCTAAACTTTGGGGTGCCTCTGTCTTGCTGATTTTTAGTTTTCCCAATTTATACGCCCATGAGTGGAAGTGCCCTATGCTCTCTAAGCTGAGTTTTTTCGATGTTTCAGGACACACCGTACACTTCTCCAGAGTGGCTGTTGGCAATTTACATCCCGCCCATCAGCGTAGCAAGGCTCCCGTTTCTCCATGGCCTGTCCTGCATTTCTGGGTTTGACACTTTATTCAGCGTGGCCTATTTGACCGATGGGAAGCGAGACTTCTTTGTAGGGCTGATTTGCCTTTCCAGGTTGCTTGGTTGGACAAAAAGGGCGTATGCGTTTTTTCCTGAATATATTCAGGAAAAAACGCATACGCCCTTTTTGGCCAAGGGCATCATTGTCGAGGTTTTGCCGCTTTTCCCGTGCTTTAAAGGCGATTCGAATCTACCTCCTGAAATCTGTTTCCTGCAATTCTGCCTTGCTTTCAAATCCTCTTTGTTGTCTTCCGTCAATATATTAGTGGACGAGAGTTATCATTTATAACTCTGCAGGTTTGTGAATTGCAGTGCCCCTGAGCTCCATTTTTCAACTCGCTTTCTTGGGAGCTGGCCGCAAAAGCGCAGGATTGCTTCAGGCCCTATTCTGGTTCCGGGCGGAAGGCTGAGCCTGTGGTTAATTCTTCTTCCTGATGGGAAAATAGAGTGACCTGTGCCTGTCCCAACACCTAAAGCTAGTGTCTCATTGGTTCCCCCTCTTCCCGTTCATCCTCAGGACAAATTGCAACCTGTACGGAACAGGAGGTTAAAGGTGCTGATTCTCCAAGGAGGGAGATTGCTACTAAAGCGGCTGGAATGGCGAACCCAAGCACAAGGAGATGAGAAATGAGGTGCGTTTTAGAAACCTTTCCCGATCTCACGGTGTACCATCTTCTGCGTTTCTCATGCACGTTTTCGAAGTAGGAAGATGCCCTTGAACCTGGAGATTTGGGACCCATGGGATGGGAACCACGCAGTTTTACTTTAAAGGGTCTGCCTTTGCTCACCCAACCTCACCAAACCTCTCAACCCCAAAAGTGTCCACCCTTATGTCTCAATCAGCTGTGGGTCTAGATATGGTCAATCCAGGTGGCATCACAGCCCCTGAACGAATTTAGTAAGAATTTCTCTATCTTTCACTGTCTTTGTTTCACGGGTTTTTAAAAGTGATTGATTTTTATAAAGGGGTTTAGCTGCTTTTCACTGCTGTGTTTATGCCGCTTTACACCCACTTGACTCACTTACAGAGAGATATCAATACATAGGTTTTAAGATTCTTACTAGTCAGATATATTCTTGGGCGGTGAATAGGGGGTGTTGAGTCCAGTTCACTGAGCAAGGAGTAGGTCGTGTCTATTACATATTGGGTTTATGGAACGGTATCTGAGCTAATTTGAAACCCTTGTTTTATGCATCACCCCACCTCACCTTTCCCGTTAAGCAGCCATAGTGTGTTTTCTAAACGTGTGACTCTGTTCTGTTTTGTAATTCAGTTCAAGGGTAGCGGTTTTTACATTCCCTCTATAAGTGATATCTTATGGTAAGTGTCTTTTTCTGTGTGACTTATTTCACTTAGAATCGTCATACCTAAATTCACTCATCATGCTGCTACTAGCCTTATGACGTTGATTTCATGGCTGAGTGATATCCCATTGTACATAAGGACTACAACTTCTTTATCCATTTTTCTCTTTGTTGGGATATTTACGTTGCAACGAAGTGGAGGTTCTTGTCAACAGAGCAGCCCTAAATTTTGGGGTGCCTGTGTCTTGCTGATTTTTAGTTTTCCCAATTTATACGCCCATGAGTGGAAGTGCCCTATGCTCTCTAAGCTGAGTTTTTTCGATGTTTCAGGACACACCGTACACTTCTCCAGAGTGGCGGTTCGCAATTTACATCCCGCCCATCAGCGTAGCAAGGCTCCCGTTTCTCCATGGCCTGTCCTGCATTTCTGGTTTTGACACTTTATTCAGCATGGCCCTTTTGACCGATGGGAAGCGAGACTTCTTTGTAGCGCTGATTTGCCTTTCCAGGTTGCTTGGTTGGCCAAAAAGGGCGTATGCGTTTTTTCCTGAATATATTCAGGAAAAAACGCATACGCCCTTTTTGGCCAAGGGCATCATTGTCGAGGTTTTGCCGCTTTTCCCGTGCTTTAAAGGCGATTCGAATCTACCTCCTGAAATCTGTTTCCTGCAATTCTGCCTTGCTTTCAAATCCTCTTCGTTGTCTTCCGTCAATATATTTGTGGACGAGAGTTATCATTGATAACTCTGCAGGTTTGTGAATTGCAGTGCCCCTGAGCTCCATTTTTCAACTCGCTTTCTTGGGAGCTGGCCGCAAAAGCGCAGGATTGCTTCAGGCCCTATTCTGGTCCCGGGCGGCAGGCTGAGCCTGTGGTTAATTCTTCTTCCTGATGGGAAAATAGAGTGACCTGTGCCTGTCCCAACACCTAGAGCTACTGTCTCATTGGTTCCCCCTCTTCCCGTTCATCCTCAGGACAAATTGCAACCTGTACGGAACAGGAGGTTAAAGGTGCTGATTCTCCAAGGAGGGAGATTGCTACTAAAGCGGCTGGAATGGCGAACCCGAGCACAAGGAGATGAGAAATGAGGTGCGTTTTAGAAACCTTTCCCGATCACACGGTGTACCATCTTCTGGGTTTCTCATGCATGTTTTCGAAGTAGGAAGATGCCCTTGAACCTGGAGATTTGGGACCCATGGGATGGGAACCACGCAGTATTACTTTAAAGGGTCTGCGTTTGCTCACCCAACCTCACGAAACCTCTCAGCCCCAAGAGTGTCCACCCTTATGTCTCAATCAGCTGTGGGTCTACATATGGTCAATCCAGGTGGCATCACAGCCCCTGAACGAATTTAGTAAGAATTTCTCTATCTTTCACTGTCTTTGTTTCACGGGTTTTTAAAAGTGATTGATTTTTATAAAGGGGTTTAGCTGCTTTTCACTGCTGTGTTTATGCCGCTTTACAGCCAATTGACTCACTTACAGTGAGATATCAATACATAGGTTTTAAGATTCTTACTAGTCAGATATTATCTTGGGCGGTGAATAGGGGGTGTTGAGTCCAGTTCACTGAGCAAGGAGTACGTCGTGTCTATTACATATTGGGTTTATGGAACGGTATCTGAGCTAATTTGAAACCCTTGTTTTATGCATCACCCCACCTCACCTTTCCCGTTAAGCAGCCATAGTGTGTTTTCTAAACGTGTGACTCTGTTCTGTTTTGTAATTCAGTTCAAGGGTAGCGGTTTTTACATTCCCTCTATAAGTGATATCTTATGATAAGTGTCTTTTTCTGTGTGACTTATTTCACTTAGAATCGTCATACCTAAATTCACTCATCATGCTGCTACTAGCCTTATGACGTTGATTTCATGGCTGAGTGATATCCCATTGTACATAAGGACTACAACTTCTTTATCCATTTTTCTCTTTCTTGGGATATTTACGTTGCAACGAAGTGGAGGTTCTTGTCAACAGAGCAGCCCTAAATTTTGGGGTGCCTGTGTCTTGCTGATTTTTAGTTTTCCCAATTTATACGCCCATGAGTGGAAGTGCCCTATGCTCTCTAAGCTGAGTTTTTTCGATGTTTCAGGACACACCGTACACTTCTCCAGAGTGGCTGTTGGCAATTTACATCCCGCCCATCAGCGTAGCAAGGCTCTCGTTTCTCCATGGCCTGTCCTGCATTTCTGGTTTTGACACTTTATTCAGCATGGCCCTTTTGACCGATGGGAAGCGAGACTTCTTTGTAGCGCTGATTTGCCTTTCCAGGTTGCTTGGTTGGCCAAAAAGGGCGTATGCGTTTTTTCCTGAATATATTCAGGAAAAAACGCATACGCCCTTTTTGGCCAAGGGCATCATTGTCGAGGTTTTGCCGCTTTTCCCGTGCTTTAAAGGCGATTCGAATCTACCTCCTGAAATCTGTTTCCTGCAATTCTGCCTTGCTTTCAAATCCTCTTCGTTGTCTTCCATCAATATATTTGTGGACGAGAGTTATCATTTATAACTCTGCAGGTTTGTGAATTGCAGTGCCCCTGAGCTCCATTTTTCAACTCGCTTTCTTGGCAGCTGGCCGCAAAAGCGCAGGATTGCTTTAGGCCCTATTCTGGTTCCGGGCGGAAGGCTGAGCCTGTGGTTAATTCTTCTTCCTGATGGGAAAATAGAGTGACCTGTGCCTGTCCCAACACCTAAAGCTAGTGTCTCATTGGTTCCCCCTCTTCCCGTTCATCCTCAGGACAAATTGCAACCTGTACGGAACAGGAGGTTAAAGGTGCTGATTCTCCAAGGAGGGAGATTGCTACTAAAGCGGCTGGAATGGCGAACCCGAGCACAAGGAGATGAGAAATGAGGTGCGTTTTAGAAACCTTTCCCGATCACACGGTGTACCATCTTCTGGGTTTCTCATGCACGTTTTCGAAGTAGGAAGATGCCCTTGAACCTGGAGATTTGGGACCCATGGGATGGGAACCACGCAGTATTACTTTAAAGGGTCTGCGTTTGCTCACCCAACCTCACGAAACCTCTCAGCCCCAAGAGTGTCCACCCTTATGTCTCAATCAGCTGTGGGTCTAGATATGGTCAATCCAGGTGGCATCACAGCCCCTGAACGAATTTAGTAAGAATTTCTCTATCTTTCACTGTCTTTGTTTCACGGGTTTTTAATAGTGATTGATTTTTATAAAGGGGTTTAGCTGCTTTTCACTGCTGTGTTTATGCCGCTTTACACCCACTTGACTCACTTACAGAGAGATATCAATACATAGGTTTTAAGATTCTTACTAGTCAGATATATTCTTGGGCGGTGAATAGGGGGTGTTGAGTCCAGTTCACTGAGCAAGGATTAGGTCGTGTCTATTACATATTGGGTTTATGGAACGGTCTCTGAGCTAATTTGAAACCCTTGTTTTATGCATCACCCCACCTCACCTTTCCCGTTAAGCAGCCATAGTGTGTTTTCTAAACGTGTGACTCTGTTCTGTTTTGTAATTCAGTTCAAGGGTAGCGGTTTTTACATTCCCTCTATAAGTGATATCTTATGGTAAGTGTCTTTTTCTGTGTGACTTATTTCACTTAGAATCGTCATACCTAAATTCACTCATCATGCTGCTACTAGCCTTATGACGTTGATTTCATGGCTGAGTGATATCCCATTGTACATAAGGACTACAACTTCTTTATCCATTTTTCTCTTTGTTGGGATATTTACGTTGCAACGAAGTGGAGGTTCTTGTCAACAGAGCAGCCCTAAATTTTGGGGTGCCTGTGTCTTGCTGATTTTTAGTTTTCCCAATTTATACGCCCATGAGTGGAAGTGCCCTATGCTCTCTAAGCTGAGTTTTTTCGATGTTTCAGGACACACCGTACACTTCTCCAGAGTGGCGGTTCGCAATTTACATCCCGCCCATCAGCGTAGCAAGGCTCCCGTTTCTCCATGGCCTGTCCTGCATTTCTGGTTTTGACACTTTATTCAGCATGGCCCTTTTGACCGATGGGAAGCGAGACTTCTTTGTAGCGCTGATTTGCCTTTCCAGGTTGCTTGGTTGGCCAAAAAGGGCGTATGCGTTTTTTCCTGAATATACTCAGGAAAAAACGCATACGCCCTTTTTGGCCAAGGGCATCATTGTCGAGGTTTTGCCGCTTTTCCCGTGCTTTAAAGGCGATTCGAATCTACCTCCTGAAATCTGTTTCCTGCAATTCTGCCTTGCTTTCAAATCCTCTTCGTTGTCTTCCGTCAATATATTTGTGGACGAGAGTTATCATTGATAACTCTGCAGGTTTGTGAATTGCAGTGCCCCTGAGCTCCATTTTTCAACTCGCTTTCTTGGGAGCTGGCCGCAAAAGCGCAGGATTGCTTCAGGCCCTATTCTGGTCCCGGGCGGCAGGCTGAGCCTGTGGTTAATTCTTCTTCCTGATGGGAAAATAGAGTGACCTGTGCCTGTCCCAACACCTAGAGCTACTGTCTCATTGGTTCCCCCTCTTCCCGTTCATCCTCAGGACAAATTGCAACCTGTACGGAACAGGAGGTTAAAGGTGCTGATTCTCCAAGGAGGGAGATTGCTACTAAAGCGGCTGGAATGGCGAACCCGAGCACAAGGAGATGAGAAATGAGGTGCGTTTTAGAAACCTTTCCCGATCACACGGTGTACCATCTTCTGGGTTTCTCATGCATGTTTTCGAAGTAGGAAGATGCCCTTGAACCTGGAGATTTGGGACCCATGGGATGGGAACCACGCAGTATTACTTTAAAGGGTCTGCGTTTGCTCACCCAACCTCACGAAACCTCTCAGCCCCAAGAGTGTCCACCCTTATGTCTCAATCAGCTGTGGGTCTACATATGGTCAATCCAGGTGGCATCACAGCCCCTGAACGAATTTAGTAAGAATTTCTCTATCTTTCACTGTCTTTGTTTCACGGGTTTTTAAAAGTGATTGATTTTTATAAAGGGGTTTAGCTGCTTTTCACTGCTGTGTTTATGCCGCTTTACAGCCAATTGACTCACTTACAGTGAGATATCAATACATAGGTTTTAAGATTCTTACTAGTCAGATATTATCTTGGGCGGTGAATAGGGGGTGTTGAGTCCAGTTCACTGAGCAAGGAGTACGTCGTGTCTATTACATATTGGGTTTATGGAACGGTATCTGAGCTAATTTGAAACCCTTGTTTTATGCATCACCCCACCTCACCTTTCCCGTTAAGCAGCCATAGTGTGTTTTCTAAACGTGTGACTCTGTTCTGTTTTGTAATTCAGTTCAAGGGTAGCGGTTTTTACATTCCCTCTATAAGTGATATCTTATGATAAGTGTCTTTTTCTGTGTGACTTATTTCACTTAGAATCGTCATACCTAAATTCACTCATCATGCTGCTACTAGCCTTATGACGTTGATTTCATGGCTGAGTGATATCCCATTGTACATAAGGACTACAACTTCTTTATCCATTTTTCTCTTTGTTGGGATATTTACGTTGCAACGAAGTGGAGGTTCTTGTCAACAGAGCAGCCCTAAATTTTGGGGTGCCTGTGTCTTGCTGATTTTTAGTTTTCCCAATTTATACGCCCATGAGTGGAAGTGCCCTATGCTCTCTAAGCTGAGTTTTTTCGATGTTTCAGGACACACCGTACACTTCTCCAGAGTGGCGGTTCGCAATTTACATCCCGCCCATCAGCGTAGCAAGGCTCCCGTTTCTCCATGGCCTGTCCTGCATTTCTGGTTTTGACACTTTATTCAGCATGGCCCTTTTGACCGATGGGAAGCGAGACTTCTTTGTAGCGCTGATTTGCCTTTCCAGGTTGCTTGGTTGGCCAAAAAGGGCGTATGCGTTTTTTCCTGAATATATTCAGGAAAAAACGCATACGCCCTTTTTGGCCAAGGGCATCATTGTCGAGGTTTTGCCGCTTTTCCCGTGCTTTAAAGGCGATTCGAATCTACCTCCTGAAATCTGTTTCCTGCAATTCTGCCTTGCTTTCAAATCCTCTTCGTTGTCTTCCATCAATATATTTGTGGACGAGAGTTATCATTTATAACTCTGCAGGTTTGTGAATTGCAGTGCCCCTGAGCTCCATTTTTCAACTCGCTTTCTTGGCAGCTGGCCGCAAAAGCGCAGGATTGCTTTAGGCCCTATTCTGGTTCCGGGCGGAAGGCTGAGCCTGTGGTTAATTCTTCTTCCTGATGGGAAAATAGAGTGACCTGTGCCTGTCCCAACACCTAAAGCTAGTGTCTCATTGGTTCCCCCTCTTCCCGTTCATCCTCAGGACAAATTGCAACCTGTACGGAACAGGAGGTTAAAGGTGCTGATTCTCCAAGGAGGGAGATTGCTAGTAAAGCGGCTGGAATGGCGAACCCGAGCACAAGGAGATGAGAAATGAGGTGCGTTTTAGAAACCTTTCCCGATCACACGGTGTACCATCTTCTGGGTTTCTCATGCACGTTTTCGAAGTAGGAAGATGCCCTTGAACCTGGAGATTTGGGACCCATGGGATGGGAACCACGCAGTATTACTTTAAAGGGTCTGCGTTTGCTCACCCAACCTCACGAAACCTCTCAGCCCCAAGAGTGTCCACCCTTATGTCTCATTCAGCTGTGGGTCTAGATATGGTCAATCCAGGTGGCATCACAGCCCCTGAACGAATTTAGTAAGAATTTCTCTATCTTTCACTGTCTTTGTTTCACGGGTTTTTAATAGTGATTGATTTTTATAAAGGGGTTTAGCTGCTTTTCACTGCTGTGTTTATGCCGCTTTACACCCACTTGACTCACTTACAGAGAGATATCAATACATAGGTTTTAAGATTCTTACTAGTCAGATATATTCTTGGGCGGTGAATAGGGGGTGTTGAGTCCAGTTCACTGAGCAAGGATTAGGTCGTGTCTATTACATATTGGGTTTATGGAACGGTCTCTGAGCTAATTTGAAACCCTTGTTTTATGCATCACCCCACCTCACCTTTCCCGTTAAGCAGCCATAGTGTGTTTTCTAAACGTGTGACTCTGTTCTGTTTTGTAATTCAGTTCAAGGGTCACGGTTTTTACATTCCCTCTATAAGTGATATCTTATGGTAAGTGTCTTTTTCTGTGTGACTTATTTCACTTAGAATCGTCATACCTAAATTCACTCATCATGCTGCTACTAGCCTTATGACGTTGATTTCATGGCTGAGTGATATCCCATTGTACATAAGGACTACAACTTCTTTATCCATTTTTCTCTTTGTTGGGATATTTACGTTGCAGCGAAGTGGAGGTTCTTGTCAACAGAGCAGCCCTAAATTTTGGGGTGCCTGTGTCTTGCTGATTTTTAGTTTTCCCAATTTATACGCCCATGAGTGGAAGTGCCCTATGCTCTCTAAGCTGAGTTTTTTCGATGTTTCAGGACACACCGTACACTTCTCCAGAGTGGCGGTTCGCAATTTACATCCCGCCCATCAGCGTAGCAAGGCTCCCGTTTCTCCATGGCCTGTCCTGCATTTCTGGTTTTGACACTTTATTCAGCATGGCCCTTTTGACCGATGGGAAGCGAGACTTCTTTGTAGCGCTGATTTGCCTTTCCAGGTTGCTTGGTTGGCCAAAAAGGGCGTATGCGTTTTTTCCTGAATATACTCAGGAAAAAACGCATACGCCCTTTTTGGCCAAGGGCATCATTGTCGAGGTTTTGCCGCTTTTCCCGTGCTTTAAAGGCGATTCCAATCTACCTCCTGAAATCTGTTTCCTGCAATTCTGCCTTGCTTTCAAATCCTCTTTGTTGTCTTCCATCAATATATTTGTGGACGAGAGTTATCATTTATAACTCTGCAGGTTTGTGAATTGCAGTGCCCCTGAGCTCCATTTTTCAACTCGCTTTCTTGGGAGCTGGCCGCAAAAGCGCAGGATTGCTTTAGGCCCTATTCTGGTTCCGGGCGGAAGGCTGAGCCTGTGGTTAATTCTTCTTCCTGATGGGAAAATAGAGTGACCTGTGCCTGTCCCAACACCTAAAGCTAGTGTCTCATTGGTTCCCCCTCTTCCCGTTCATCCTCAGGACAAATTGCAACCTGTACGGAACAGGAGGTTAAAGGTGCTGATTCTCCAAGGAGGGAGATTGCTAGTAAAGCGGCTGGAATGGCGAACCCGAGCACAAGGAGATGAGAAATGAGGTGCGTTTTAGAAACCTTTCCCGATCACACGGTGTACCATCTTCTGCGTTTCTCATGCACGTTTTCGAAGTAGGAAGATGCCCTTGAACCTGGAGATTTGGGACCCATGGGATGGGAACCACGCAGTTTTACTTTAAAGGGTCTGCCTTTGCTCACCCAACCTCACCAAACCTCTCAGCCCCAAGAGTGTCCACCCTTATGTCTCAATCAGCTGTGGGTCTAGATATGGTCAATCCAGGTGGCATCACAGCCCCTGAACGAATTTAGTAAGAATTTCTCTATCTTTCACAGTCTTTGTTTCACGGGTTTTTAATAGTGATTGATTTTTATAAAGGGGTTTAGCTGCTTTTCACTGCTGTGTTTATGCCGCTTTACACCCACTTGACTCACTTACAGAGAGATATCAATACATAGGTTTTAAGATTCTTACTAGTCAGATATAATCTTGGGCGGTGAATAGGGGGTGTTGAGTCCAGTTCACTGAGCAAGGATTAGGTCGTGTCTATTACATATTGGGTTTATGGAACGGTATCTGAGCTAATTTGAAACCTTTGTTTTATGCATCACCCCACCTCACCTTTCCCGTTAAGCAGCCATAGTGTGTTTTCTAAACGTGTGACTCTGTTCTGTTTTGTAATTCAGTTCAAGGGTCACGGTTTTTACATTCCCTCTGTAAGTGATATCTTATGGTAAGTGTCTTTTTCTGTGTGACTTATTTCACTTAGAATCGTCATACCTAAATTCACTCATCATGCTGCTACTAGCCTTATGACGTTGATTTCATGGCTGAGTGATATCCCATTGTACATAAGGACTACAACTTCTTTATCCATTTTTCTCTTTCTTGGGATATTTACGTTGCAACGAAGTGGAGGTTCTTGTCAACAGAGCAGCCTTAAATTTTGGGGTGCCTGTGTCTTGCTGATTTTTAGTTTTCCCAATTTATACGCCCATGAGTGGAAGTGCCCTATGCTCTCTAAGCTGAGTTTTTTCGATGTTTCAGGACACACCGTACACTTCTCCAGAGTGGCTGTTGGCAATTTACATCCCGCCCATCAGCGTAGCAAGGCTCCCGTTTCTCCATGGCCTGTCCTGCATTTCTGGGTTTGACACTTTATTCAGCGTGGCCTATTTGACCGATGGGAAGCGAGACTTCTTTGTAGGGCTGATTTGCCTTTCCAGGTTGCTTGGTTGGACAAAAAGGGCGTATGCGTTTTTTCCTGAATATATTCAGGAAAAAACGCATACGCCCTTTTTGGCCAAGGGCATCATTGTCGAGGTTTTGCCGCTTTTCCCGTGCTTTAAAGGCGATTCGAATCTACCTCCTGAAATCTGTTTCCTGCAATTCTGCCTTGCTTTCAAATCCTCTTTGTTGTCTTCCGTCAATATATTTGTGGACGAGAGTTATCATTTATAACTCTGCAGGTTTGTGAATTGCAGTGCCCCTGAGCTCCATTTTTCAACTCGCTTTCTTGGCAGCTGGCCGCAAAAGCGCAGGATTGCTTTCGGCCCTATTCTGGTTCCGGGCGGAAGGCTGAGCCTGTGGTTAATTCTTCTTCCTGATGGGAAAATAGAGTGACCTGTGCCTGTCCCAACACCTAAAGCTAGTGTCTCATTGGTTCCCCCTCTTCCCGTTCATCCTCAGGACAAATTGCAACCTGTACGGAACAGGAGGTTAAAGGTGCTGATTCTCCAAGGAGGGAGATTGCTAGTAAAGCGGCTGGAATGGCGAACCCGAGCACAAGGAGATGAGAAATGAGGTGCGTTTTAGAAACCTTTCCCGATCACACGGTGTACCATGTTCTGGGTTTCTCATGCACGTTTTCGAAGTAGGAAGATGCCCTTGAACCTGGAGATTTGGGACCCATGGGGTGGGAACCACGCAGTATTACTTTAAAGGGTCTGCGTTTGCTCACCCAACCTCACCAAACCTCTCAGCCCCAAGAGTGTCCACCCTTATGTCTCAATCAGCTGTGGGTCTAGATATGGTCAATCCAGGTGGCATCACAGCCCCTGAACGAATTTAGTAAGAATTTATCTATCTTTCACTGTCTTTGTTTCACGGGTTTTTAAAAGTGATTGATTTTTATAAAGGGGTTTAGCTGCTTTTCACTGCTGTGTTTATGCCGCTTTACACCCACTTGACTCACTTACAGAGAGATATCAATACATAGGTTTTAAGATTCTTACTAGTCAGATATATTCTTGGGCGGTGAATAGGGGGTGTTGAGTCCAGTTCACTGAGCAAGGAGTAGGTCGTGTCTATTACATATTGGGTTTATGGAACGGTATCTGAGCTAATTTGAAACCCTTGTTTTATGCATCACCCCACCTCACCTTTCCCGTTAAGCAGCCATAGTGTGTTTTCTAAACGTGTGACTCTGTTCTGTTTTGTAATTCAGTTCAAGGGTAGCGGTTTTTACATTCCCTCTATAAGTGATATCTTATGATAAGTGTCTTTTTCTGTGTGACTTATTTCACTTAGAATTGTCATACCTAAATTCACTCATCATGCTGCTACTAGCCTTATGACGTTGATTTCATGGCTGAGTGATATCCCATTGTACATAAGGACCACAACTTCTTTATCCATTTTTCTCTTTCCTGGGATATTTAAGGTGTAACGAAGTGGAGGTTCTTGTCAACAGAGCAGCCCTAAACTTTGGGGTGCCTCTGTCTTGCTGATTTTTAGTTTTCCCAATTTATACGCCCATGAGTGGAAGTGCCCTATGCTCTCTAAGCTGAGTTTTTTCGATGTTTCAGGACACACCGTACACTTCTCCAGAGTGGCTGCTGGCAATTTACATCCCGCCCATCAGCGTAGCAAGGCTCCCGTTTCTCCATGGCCTGTCCTGCATTTCTGGGTTTGACACTTTATTCAGCGTGGCCTATTTGACCGATGGGAAGCGAGACTTCTTTGTAGCGCTGATTTGCCTTTCCAGGTTGCTTGGTTGGCCAAAAAGGGCGTATGCGTTTTTTCCTGAATATATTCAGGAAAAAACGCATACGCCCTTTTTGGCCAAGGGCATCATTGTCGAGGTTTTGCCGCTTTTCCCGTGCTTTAAAGGCGATTCGAATCTACCTCCTGAAATCTGTTTCCTGCAATTCTGCCTTGCTTTCAAATCCTCTTCGTTGCCCACCCTCAATATATTTGTGGACGAGATTTATCATTTATAACTCTGCAGGTTTGTGAATTGCAGTGCCCCTGAGCTCCATTTTTCAACTCGCTTTCTTGGGAGCTGGCCGCAAAAGCGCAGGATTGCTTCAGGCCCTTTTCTGGTTCCGGGCGGAAGGCTGAGCCTGTGGTTAATTCTTCTTCCTGATGGGAAAATAGAGTGACCTGTGCCTGTCCCAACACCTAAAGCTAGTGTCTCATTGGTTCCCCCTCTTCCCGTTCATCCTCAGGACAAATTGCAACCTGTACGGAACAGGAGGTTAAAGGTGCTGATTCTCCAAGGAGGGAGATTGCTACTAAAGCGGCTGGAATGGCGAACCCGAGCACAAGGAGATGAGAAATGAGGTGCGTTTTAGAAACCTTTCCCGATCTCACGGTGTACCATCTTCTGCGTTTCTCATGCACGTTTTCGAAGTAGGAAGATGCCCTTGAACCTGGAGATTTGGGACCCATGGGATGGGAACCACGCAGTTTTACTTTAAAGGGTCTGCCTTTGCTCACCCAACCTCACCAAACCTCTCAACCCCAAAAGTGTCCACCCTTATGTCTCAATCAGCTGTGGGTCTAGATATGGTCAATCCAGGTGGCATCACAGCCCCTGAACGAATTTAGTAAGAATTTCTCTATCTTTCACTGTCTTTGTTTCACGGGTTTTTAAAAGTGATTGATTTTTATAAAGGGGTTTAGCTGCTTTTCACTGCTGTGTTTATGCCGCTTTACACCCACTTGACTCACTTACAGAGAGATATCAATACATAGGTTTTAAGATTCTTACTAGTCAGATATATTCTTGGGCGGTGAATAGGGGGTGTTGAGTCCAGTTCACTGAGCAAGGAGTAGGTCGTGTCTATTACATATTGGGTTTATGGAACGGTATCTGAGCTAATTTGAAACCCTTGTTTTATGCATCACCCCACCTCACCTTTCCCGTTAAGCAGCCATAGTGTGTTTTCTAAACGTGTGACTCTGTTCTGTTTTGTAATTCAGTTCAAGGGTAGCGGTTTTTACATTCCCTCTATAAGTGATATCTTATGGTAAGTGTCTTTTTCTGTGTGACTTATTTCACTTAGAATCGTCATACCTAAATTCACTCATCATGCTGCTACTAGCCTTATGACGTTGATTTCATGGCTGAGTGATATCCCATTGTACATAAGGACTACAACTTCTTTATCCATTTTTCTCTTTGTTGGGATATTTACGTTGCAGCGAAGTGGAGGTTCTTGTCAACAGAGCAGCCCTAAATTTTGGGGTGCCTGTGTCTTGCTGATTTTTAGTTTTCCCAATTTATACGCCCATGAGTGGAAGTGCCCTATGCTCTCTAAGCTGAGTTTTTTCGATGTTTCAGGACACACCGTACACTTCTCCAGAGTGGCGGTTCGCAATTTACATCCCGCCCATCAGCGTAGCAAGGCTCCCGTTTCTCCATGGCCTGTCCTGCATTTCTGGTTTTGACACTTTATTCAGCATGGCCCTTTTGACCGATGGGAAGCGAGACTTCTTTGTAGCGCTGATTTGCCTTTCCAGGTTGCTTGGTTGGCCAAAAAGGGCGTATGCGTTTTTTCCTGAATATATTCAGGAAAAAACGCATACGCCCTTTTTGGCCAAGGGCATCATTGTCGAGGTTTTGCCGCTTTTCCCGTGCTTTAAAGGCGATTCGAATCTACCTCCTGAAATCTGTTTCCTGCAATTCTGCCTTGCTTTCAAATCCTCTTCGTTGTCTTCCGTCAATATATTTGTGGACGAGAGTTATCATTGATAACTCTGCAGGTTTGTGAATTGCAGTGCCCCTGAGCTCCATTTTTCAACTCGCTTTCTTGGGAGCTGGCCGCAAAAGCGCAGGATTGCTTCAGGCCCTATTCTGGTCCCGGGCGGCAGGCTGAGCCTGTGGTTAATTCTTCTTCCTGATGGGAAAATAGAGTGACCTGTGCCTGTCCCAACACCTAGAGCTACTGTCTCATTGGTTCCCCCTCTTCCCGTTCATCCTCAGGACAAATTGCAACCTGTACGGAACAGGAGGTTAAAGGTGCTGATTCTCCAAGGAGGGAGATTGCTAGTAAAGCGGCTGGAATGGCGAACCCGAGCACAAGGAGATGAGAAATGAGGTGCGTTTTAGAAACCTTTCCCGATCACACGGTGTACCATCTTCTGGGTTTCTCATGCATGTTTTCGAAGTAGGAAGATGCCCTTGAACCTGGAGATTTGGGACCCATGGGATGGGAACCACGCAGTATTACTTTAAAGGGTCTGCGTTTGCTCACCCAACCTCACGAAACCTCTCAGCCCCAAGAGAGTCCACCCTTATGTCTCAATCAGCTGTGGGTCTACATATGGTCAATCCAGGTGGCATCACAGCCCCTGAACGAATTTAGTAAGAATTTCTCTATCTTTCACTGTCTTTGTCTCACGGGTTTTTAAAAGTGATTGTTTTTTATAAAGGGGTTTAGCTGCTTTTCACTGCTGTGTTTATGCCGCTTTACACCCACTTGACTCACTTACAGAGAGATATCAATACATAGGTTTTAAGATTCTTACTAGTCAGATATATTCTTGGGCGGTGAATAGGGGGTGTTGAGTCCAGTTCACTGAGCAAGGATTAGGTCGTGTCTATTACATATTGGGTTTATGGAACGGTATCTGAGCTAATTTGAAACCCTTGTTTTATGCATCACCCCACCTCACCTTTCCCGTTAAGCAGCCATAGTGTGTTTTCTAAACGTGTGACTCTGTTCTGTTTTGTAATTCAGTTCAAGGGTAGCGGTTTTTACATTCCCTCTATAAGTGATATCTTATGATAAGTGTCTTTTTCTGTGTGACTTATTTCACTTAGAAACATCGTACTTAAATCCACTCATCATGCTGCTACTAGCCATATGACATTGATTTCATGGCTGAGTGATATTCCATTGTACATAAATACCACAACTTCTTTATCCATTTTTCTCTATCCTGGCATATTAAATGTGTACTGAAGTGGAGGTTCTTGTAAACAGAGCAGCCCTAAACTTTCGGGTGCCTGTGTCTTGCTGATTTTTAGTTTTCCCAATTTATACGCCCATGAGTGGAAGTGCCCTATGCTCTCTAAGCTGAGTTTTTTCGATGTTTCAGGACACACCGTACACTTCTCCAGAGTGGCTGTTGGCAATTTACATCCCGCCCATCAGCGTAGCACGGCTCCCGTTTCTCCATGGCCTGTCCTGCATTTCTGGTTTTGAACACTTTATTCAGCATGGCCCTTTTGACCGATGGGAAGCGAGACTTCTTTGTAGCGCTGATTTGCCTTTCCAGGTTGCTTGGTTGGCCAAAAAGGGCGTATGCGTTTTTTCCTGAATATATTCAGAAAAAACGCATACGGCCTTTTTGGCCAAGGACATCATTGTCGAGGTTTTGCCGCTTTTTCCGTGCTTTAAAGGCGATTCGAATCTACCTCCTGAAATCTGTTTCCTGCAATTCTGCCTTGCTTTCAAATCCTCTTCGTTGTCTTCCGTCAATATATTTGTGGACGAGAGTTATCATTTATAACTCTGCAGGTTTGTGAATTGCAGTGCCCCTGAGCTCCATTTTTCAACTCGCTTTCTTGGGAGCTGGCCGCAAAAGCACAGTATTGCTTCAGGCCCTATTCTGGTCCCGGGCGGCAGGCTGAGCCTGTGGTTAATTCTTCTTTCTGATGGGAAATTAGAGTGACCTGTGCCTGTCCCAACACCTAGAGCTAGTGTCTCATTGGTTCCCCCTCTTCCCGTTCATCCTCAGGACAAATTGCAACCTGTACGGAACAGGAGGTTAAAGGTGCTGATTCTCCAAGGAGGGAGATTGCTAGTAAAGCGGCTGGAATTGCGAACCCGAGCACAAGGAGATGAGAAATGAGGTGCGTTTTAGAAACCTTTCCCGATCACACGGTGTACCATCTTCTGGGTTTCTCATGCCGTTTTCGAAGTAGGAAGATGCCCTTGAACCTGGAGATTTGGGACCCATGGAATGGGAACCACGCAGTATTACTTTAAAGGGTCTGCGTTTGCTCACCCAACCTCACCAAACCTCTCAGCCCCAAGAGTGTCCACCCTTATGTCTCAATCAGCTGTGGGTCTAGATATGGTCAATCCAGGTGGCATCACAGCCCCTGAACGAATTTAGTAAAAATTTCTCTATCTTTCACTGTCTTTGTTTCACGGGCTTTTAATAGTGATTGATTTTTATAAAGGGGTTTAGCTGCTTTTCACTGCTGTGTTTATGCCGCTTTACAGCCAATTGACTCACTTACAGTGAGATATCAATACATAGGTTTTAAGATTCTTACTAGTCAGATATAATCTTGGGCGGTGAATAGGGGGTGTTGAGTCCAGTTCACTGAGCAAGGAGTACGTCGTGTCTATTACATATTGGGTTTATGGAACAGTATCTGAGCTAATTTGAAACCCTTGTTTTATGCATCACCCCACCTCACCTTTCCCGTTAAGCAGCCATAGTGTGTTTTCTAAACGTGTGACTCTGTTCTGTTTTATAATTCAGTTCAAGGGTAGCGGTTTTTACATTCCCTCTATAAGTGATATCTTATGGTAAGTGTCTTTTTCTGTGTGACTTATTTCACTTAGAATCGTCATACCTAAATTCACTCATCATGCTGCTACTAGCCTTATGACGTTGATTTCATGGCTGAGTGATATCCCATTGTACATAAGGACTACAACTTCTTTATCCATTTTTCTCTTTCTTGGGATATTTACGTTGCAACGAAGTGGAGGTTCTTGTCAACAGAGCAGCCCTAAATTTTGGGGTGCCTGTGTCTTGCTGATTTTTAGTTTTCCCAATTTATACGCCCATGAGTGGAAGTGCCCTATGCTCTCTAAGCTGAGTTTTTTCGATGTTTCAGGACACACCGTACACTTCTCCAGAGTGGCGGTTCGCAATTTACATCCCGCCCATCAGCGTAGCAAGGCTCCCGTTTCTCCATGGCCTGTCCTGCATTTCTGGGTTTGACACTTTATTCAGCATGGCCCTTTTGACCGATGGGAAGCGAGACTTCTTTGTAGCGCTGATTTGCCTTTCCAGGTTGCTTGGTTGGCCAAAAAGGGCGTATGCCTTTTTTCCTGAATATATTCAGGAAAAAACGCATACGCCCTTTTTGGCCAAGGGCATCATTGTCGAGGTTTTGCCGCTTTTCCCGTGCTTTAAAGGCGATTCGAATCTACCTCCTGAGATCTGTTTCCTGCAATTCTGCCTTGCTTTCAAATCCTCTTCGTTGTCTGCCATCAATATATTTGTGGACGAGAGTTATCATTTATAACTCTGCAGGTTTGTGAATTGCAGTGCCCCTGAGCTCCATTTTTCAACTCGCTTTCTTGGCAGCTGGCCGCAAAAGCGCAGGATTGCTTTAGGCCCTATTCTGGTTCCGGGCGGAAGGCTGAGCCTGTGGTTAATTCTTCTTCCTGATGGGAAAATAGAGTGACCTGTGCCTGTCCCAACACCTAAAGCTAGTGTCTCATTGGTTCCCCCTCTTCCCGTTCATCCTCAGGACAAATTGCAACCTGTACGGAACAGGAGGTTAAAGGTGCTGATTCTCCAAGGAGGGAGATTGCTAGTAAAGCGGCTGGAATGGCGAACCCGAGCACAAGGAGATGAGAAATGAGGTGCGTTTTAGAAACCTTTCCCGATCACACGGTGTACCATCTTCTGGGTTTCTCATGCACGTTTTCGAAGTAGGAAGATGCCCTTGAACCTGGAGATTTGGGACCCATGGGATGGGAACCACGCAGTATTACTTTAAAGGGTCTGCGTTTGCTCACCCAACCTCACCAAACCTGTCAGCCCCAAGAGTGTCCACCCTTATGTCTCAATCAGCTGTGGGTCTAGATATGGTCAATCCAGGTGGCATCACAACCCCTGAACGAATTTAGTAAGAATTTCTCTATCTTTCACTGTCTTTGTTTCACGGGTTTTTAAAAGTGATTGATTCTTATAAAGGGTTTTAGCTGCTTTTCACTGCTGTGTTTATGCCGCTTTACAGCCAATTGACTCACTTACAGAGAGATATCAATACATAGGTTTTAAGATTCTTACTAGTCAGATATATTCTTGGGCGGTGAATAGGGGGTGTTGAGTCCAGTTCACTGAGCAAGGATTAGGTCGTGTCTATTACATATTGGGTTTATGGAACGGTATCTGAGCTAATTTGAAACCCTTGTTTTATGCATCACCCCACCTCACCTTTCCCGTTAAGCAGCCATAGTGTGTTTTCTAAACGTGTGACTCTGTTCTGTTTTGTAATTCAGTTCAAGGGTCACGGTTTTTACATTCCCTCTATAAGTGATATCTTATGGTAAGTGTCTTTTTCTGTGTGACTTATTTCACTTAGAATTGTCATACCTAAATTCACTCATCCTGCTGCTACTAGCCTTATGACGTTGATTTCATGGCTGAGTGATATCCCATTGTACATAAGGACTACAACTTCTTTATCCATTTTTCTCTTTCCTGGGATATTTAAGGTGTAACGAAGTGGAGGTTCTTGTCAACAGAGCAGCCCTAAACTTTGGGGTGCCTGTGTCTTGCTGATTTTTAGTTTTCCCAATTTATACGCCCATGAGTGGAAGTGCCCTATGCTCTCTAAGCTGAGTTTTTTCGATGTTTCAGGACACACCGGACACTTCTCCAGAGTGGCTGTTGGCAATTTACATCCCGCCCATCAGCGTAGCAAGGCTCCCGTTTCTCCATGGCCTGTCCTGCATTTCTGGGTTTGACACTTTATTCAGCGTGGCCTATTTGACCGATGGGAAGCGAGACTTCTTTGTAGCGCTGATTTGCCTTTCCAGGTTGCTTGGTTGGCCAAAAAGGGCGTATGCGTTTTTTCCTGAATATATTCAGGAAAAAACGCATACGCCCTTTTTGGCCAAGGGCATCATTGTCGAGGTTTTGCCGCTTTTCCCGTGCTTTAAAGGCGATTCGAATCTACCTCCTGAAATCTGTTTCCTGCAATTCTGCCTTGCTTTCAAATCCTCTTCGTTGCCCACCCTCAATATATTTGTGGACGAGATTTATCATTTATAACTCTGCAGGTTTGTGAATTGCAGTGCCCCTGAGCTCCATTTTTCAACTCGCTTTCTTGGGAGCTGGCCGCAAAAGCTCAAGATTGCTTCAGGCCCTATTCTGGTTCCGGGCGGAAGGCTGAGCCTGTGGTTAATTCTTCTTCCTGATGGGAATATAGAGTGGCCTGTGCCTGTCCCAACACCTAAAGCTAGTGTCTCATTGGTTCCCCCTCTTCCCGTTCATCCTCAGGACAAATTGCAACCTGTACGGAACAGGAGGTTAAAGGTGCTGATTCTCCAAGGAGGGAGATTGCTAGTAAAGCGGCTGGAATGGCGAACCCGAGCACAAGGAGATGAGAAATGAGGTGCGTTTTAGAAACCTTTCCTGATCACACGGTGTACCATCTTCTGCGTTTCTCATGCACGTTTTCGAAGTAGGAAGATGCCCTTGAACCTGGAGATTTGGGACCCATGGGGTGGGAACCACGCAGTATTACTTTAAAGGGTCTGCGTTTGCTCACCCAACCTCACCAAACCTCTCAGCCCCAAGAGTGTCCACCCTTATGTCTCAATCAGCTGTGGGTCTAGATATGGTCAATCCAGGTGGCATCACAGCCCCTGAACGAATTTAGTAAGAATTTCTCTATCTTTCACTGTCTTTGTTTCACGGGTTTTTAAAAGTGATTGATTTTTATAAAGGGGTTTAGCTGCTTTTCACTGCTGTGTTTATGCCGCTTTACACCCACTTGACTCACTTACAGAGAGATATCAATACATAGGTTTTAAGATTCTTACTAGTCAGATATATTCTTGGGCGGTGAATAGGGGGTGTTGAGTCCAGTTCACTGAGCAAGGAGTAGGTCGTGTCTATTACATATTGGGTTTATGGAACGGTATCTGAGCTAATTTGAAACCCTTGTTTTATGCATCACCCCACCTCACCTTTCCCGTTAAGCAGCCATAGTGTGTTTTCTAAACGTGTGACTCTGTTCTGTTTTGTAATTCAGTTCAAGGGTAGCGGTTTTTACATTCCCTCTATAAGTGATATCTTATGGTAAGTGTCTTTTTCTGTGTGACTTATTTCACTTAGAATCGTCATACCTAAATTCACTCATCATGCTGCTACTAGCCTTATGACGTTGATTTCATGGCTGAGTGATATCCCATTGTACATAAGGACCACAACTTCTTTATCCATTTTTCTCTTTCCTGGGATATTTAAGGTGTAACGAAGTGGAGGTTCTTGTCAACAGAGCAGCCCTAAACTTTGGGGTGCCTGTGTCTTGCTGATTTTTAGTTTTCCCAATTTATACGCCCATGAGTGGAAGTGCCCTATGCTCTCTAAGCTGAGTTTTTTCGATGTTTCAGGACACACCGTACACTTCTCCAGAGTGGCTGTTGGCAATTTACATCCCGCCCATCAGCGTAGCACGGCTCCCGTTTCTCCATGGCCTGTCCTGCATTTCTGGGTTTGACACTTTATTCAGCGTGGCCTATTTGACCGATGGGAAGCGAGACTTCTTTGTAGCGCTGATTTGCCTTTCCAGGTTGCTTGGTTGGCCAAAAAGGGCGTATGCGTTTTTTCCTGAATATATTCAGGAAAAAACGCATACGCCCTTTTTGGCCAAGGGCATCATTGTCGAGGTTTTGCCGCTTTTCCCGTGCTTTAAAGGCGATTCGAATCTACCTCCTGAAATCTGTTTCCTGCAATTCTGCCTTGCTTTCAAATCCTCTTCGTTGTCTTCCGTCAATATATTTGTTGACGAGAGTTATCATTTATAACTCTGCAGGTTTGTGAATTGCAGTGCCCCTGAGCTCCATTTTTCAACTCGCTTTCTTGGGAGCTGGCCGCAAGAGCACAGGATTGCTTCAGGCCCTATTCTGGTCCCGGGCGGCAGGCTGAGCCTGTGGTTAATTCTTCTTTCTGATGGGAAAATAGAGTGACCTGTGCCTGTCCCAACACCTAGAGCTAGTGTCTCATTGGTTCCCCCTCTTCCCATTCATCCTCAGGACAAATTGCAACCTGTACGGAACAGGAGGTTAAAGGTGCTGATTCTCCAAGGAGGGAGATTGCTAGTAAAGCGGCTGGAATTGCGAACCCGAGCACAAGGAGATGAGAAATGAGGTGCGTTTTAGAAACCTTTCCCGATCACACGGTGTACCATGTTCTGGGTTTCTCATGCACGTTTTCGAAGTAGGAAGATGCCCTTGAACCTGGAGATTTGGGACCCATGGGATGGGAACCACGCAGTATTACTTTAAAGGGTCTGCGTTTGCTCACCCAACCTCACGAAACCTCTCAGCCCCAAGAGTGTCCACCCTTATGTCTCAATCAGCTGTGGGTCTAGATATGGTCAATCCAGGTGGCATCACAGCCCCTGAACGAATTTAGTAAGAATTTCTCTATCTTTCACTGTCTTTGTTTCACGGGTTTTTAAAAGTGATTGATTCTTATAAAGGGGTTTAGCTGCTTTTCACTGCTGTGTTTATGCCGCTTTACAGCCAATTGACTCACTTACAGAGAGATATCAATACATAGGTTTTAAGATTCTTACTAGTCAGATATATTCTTGGGCGGTGAATAGGGGGTGTTGAGTCCAGTTCACTGAGCAAGGATTTGGTCGTTTCTATTACATATTGGGTTTATGGAACGGTATCTGAGCTAATTTGAAACCCTTGTTTTATGCATCACCCCACCTCACCTTTCCCGTTAAGCAGCCATAGTGTGTTTTCTAAACGTGTGACTCTGTTCTGTTTTGTAATTCAGTTCAAGGGTCACGGTTTTTACATTCCCTCTATAAGTGATATCTTATGGTAAGTGTCTTTTTCTGTGTGACTTATTTCACTTAGAATCGTCATACCTAAATTCACTCATCATGCTGCTACTAGCCTTATGACGTTGATTTCATGGCTGAGTGATATCCCATTGTACATAAGGACTACAACTTCTTTATCCATTTTTCTCTTTGTTGGGATATTTACGTTGCAACGAAGTGGAGGTTCTTGTCAACAGAGCAGCCCTAAATTTTGGGGTGCCTGTGTCTTGCTGATTTTTAGTTTTCCCAATTTATACGCCCATGAGTGGAAGTGCCCTATGCTCTCTAAGCTGAGTTTTTTCGATGTTTCAGGACACACCGTACACTTCTCCAGAGTGGCGGTTCGCAATTTACATCCCGCCCATCAGCGTAGCAAGGCTCCCGTTTCTCCATGGCCTGTCCTGCATTTCTGGTTTTGACACTTTATTCAGCATGGCCCTTTTGACCGATGGGAACCGAGACTTCTTTGTAGCGCTGATTTGCCTTTCCAGGTTGCTTGGTTGGCCAAAAAGGGCGTATGCGTTTTTTCCTGAATATATTCAGGAAAAAACGCATACGCCCTTTTTGGCCAAGGGCATCATTGTCGAGGTTTTGCCGCTTTTCCCGTGCTTTAAAGGCGATTCCAATCTACCTCCTGAAATCTGTTTCCTGCAATTCTGCCTTGCTTTCAAATCCTCTTTGTTGTCTTCCATCAATATATTTGTGGACGAGAGTTATCATTTATAACTCTGCAGGTTTGTGAATTGCAGTGCCCCTGAGCTCCATTTTTCAACTCGCTTTCTTGGGAGCTGGCCGCAAAAGCGCAGGATTGCTTTAGGCCCTATTCTGGTTCCGGGCGGAAGGCTGAGCCTGTGGTTAATTCTTCTTCCTGATGGGAAAATAGAGTGACCTGTGCCTGTCCCAACACCTAAAGCTAGTGTCTCATTGGTTCCCCCTCTTCCCGTTCATCCTCAGGACAAATTGCAACCTGTACGGAACAGGAGCTTAAAGGTGCTGATTCTCCAAGGAGGGAGATTGCTAGTAAAGCGGCTGGAATGGCGAACCCGAGCACAAGGAGATGAGAAATGAGGTGCGTTTTAGAAACCTTTCCCGATCACACGGTGTACCATCTTCTGCGTTTCTCATGCACGTTTTCGAAGTAGGAAGATGCCCTTGAACCTGGAGATTTGGGACCCATGGGATGGGAACCACGCAGTATTACTTTAAAGGGTCTGCGTTTGCTCACCCAACCTCACCAAACCTCTCAGCCCCAAGAGTGTCCACCCTTATGTCTCAATCATCTGTGGGTCTAGATATGGTCAATCCAGGTGGCATCACAGCCCCTGAACGAATTTAGTAAGAATTTCTCTATCTTTCACTGTCTTTGTTTCACGGGTTTTTAAAAGTGATTGATTTTTATAAAGGGGTTTAGCTGCTTTTCACTGCTGTGTTTATGCCGCTTTACACCCACTTAACTCACTTACAGAGAGATATCAATACATAGGTTTTAAGATTCTTACTAGTCAGATATATTCTTGGGCGGTGAATAGGTGGTGTTGAGTCCAGTTCACTGAGCAAGGAGTACGTCGTGTCTATTACATATTGGGTTTATGGAACGGTATCTGAGCTAATTTGAAACCCTTGTTTTATGCATCACCCCACCTCACCTTTCCCGTTAAGCAGCCATAGTGTGTTTTCTAAACGTGTGACTCTGTTCTGTTTTGTAATTCAGTTCAAGGGTAGCGGTTTTTACATTCCCTCTATAAGTGATATCTTATGATAAGTGTCTTTTTCTGTGTGACTTATTTCACTTAGAATCGTCGTACCTAAATTCACTCATCATGCTGCTACTAGCCTTATGACGTTGATTTCATGGCTGAGTGATATCCCATTGTACATAAGGACTACAACTTCTTTATCCATTTTTCTCTTTCTTGGGATATTTACGTTGCAACGAAGTGGAGGTTCTTGTCAACAGAGCAGCCCTAAATTTTGGGGTGCCTGTGTCTTGCTGATTTTTAGTTTTCCCAATTTATACGCCCATGAGTGGAAGTGCCCTATGCTCTCTAAGCTGAGTTTTTTCGATGTTTCAGGACACACCGTACACTTCTCCAGAGTGGCGGTTCGCAATTTACATCCCGCCCATCAGCGTAGCAAGGCTCCCGTTTCTCCATGGCCTGTCCTGCATTTCTGGGTTTGACACTTTATTCAGCATGGCCCTTTTGACCGATGGGAAGCGAGACTTCTTTGTAGCGCTGATTTGCCTTTCCAGGTTGCTTGGTTGGCCAAAAAGGGCGTATGCGTTTTTTCCTGAATATATTCAGGAAAAAACGCATACGCCCTTTTTGGCCAAGGGCATCATTGTCGAGGTTTTGCCGCTTTTCCCGTGCTTTAAAGGCGATTCGAATCTACCTCCTGAGATCTGTTTCCTGCAATTCTGCCTTGCTTTCAAATCCTCTTCGTTGTCTGCCATCAATATATTTGTGGACGAGAGTTATCATTTATAACTCTGCAGGTTTGTGAATTGCAGTGCCCCTGAGCTCCATTTTTCAACTCGCTTTCTTGGCAGCTGGCCGCAAAAGCGCAGGATTGCTTTAGGCCCTATTCTGGTTCCGGGCGGAAGGCTGAGCCTGTGGTTAATTCTTCTTCCTGATGGGAAAATAGAGTGACCTGTGCCTGTCCCAACACCTAAAGCTAGTGTCTCATTGGTTCCCCCTCTTCCCGTTCATCCTCAGGACAAATTGCAACCTGTACGGAACAGGAGGTTAAAGGTGCTGATTCTCCAAGGAGGGAGATTGCTAGTAAAGCGGCTGGAATGGCGAACCCGAGCACAAGGAGATGAGAAATGAGGTGCGTTTTAGAAACCTTTCCCGATCACACGGTGTACCATCTTCTGCGTTTCTCATGCACGTTTTCGAAGTAGGAAGATGCCCTTGAACCTGGAGATTTGGGACCCATGGGATGGGAACCACGCAGTATTACTTTAAAGGGTCTGCGTTTGCTCACCCAACCTCACCAAACCTGTCAGCCCCAAGAGTGTCCACCCTTATGTCTCAATCAGCTGTGGGTCTAGATATGGTCAATCCAGGTGGCATCACAACCCCTGAACGAATTTAGTAAGAATTTCTCTATCTTTCACTGTCTTTGTTTCACGGGTTTTTAAAAGTGATTGATTCTTATAAAGGGTTTTAGCTGCTTTTCACTGCTGTGTTTATGCCGCTTTACAGCCAATTGACTCACTTACAGAGAGATATCAATACATAGGTTTTAAGATTCTTACTAGTCAGATATATTCTTGGGCGGTGAATAGGGGGTGTTGAGTCCAGTTCACTGAGCAAGGATTAGGTCGTGTCTATTACATATTGGGTTTATGGAACGGTATCTGAGCTAATTTGAAACCCTTGTTTTATGCATCACCCCACCTCACCTTTCCCGTTAAGCAGCCATAGTGTGTTTTCTAAACGTGTGACTCTGTTCTGTTTTGTAATTCAGTTCAAGGGTCACGGTTTTTACATTCCCTCTATAAGTGATATCTTATGGTAAGTGTCTTTTTCTGTGTGACTTATTTCACTTAGAATCGTCATACCTAAATTCACTCATCATGCTGCTACTAGCCTTATGACGTTGATTTCATGGCTGAGTGATATCCCATTGTACATAAGGACTACAACTTCTTTATCCATTTTTCTCTTTCCTGGGATATTTAAGGTGTAACGAAGTGGAGGTTCTTGTCAACAGAGCAGCCCTAAACTTTGGGGTGCCTGTGTCTTGCTGATTTTTAGTTTTCCCAATTTATACGCCCATGAGTGGAAGTGCCCTATGCTCTCTAAGCTGAGTTTTTTCGATGTTTCAGGACACACCGGACACTTCTCCAGAGTGGCTGTTGGCAATTTACATCCCGCCCATCAGCGTAGCAAGGCTCCCGTTTCTCCATGGCCTGTCCTGCATTTCTGGGTTTGACACTTTATTCAGCGTGGCCTATTTGACCGATGGGAAGCGAGACTTCTTTGTAGCGCTGATTTGCCTTTCCAGGTTGCTTGGTTGGCCAAAAAGGGCGTATGCGTTTTTTCCTGAATATATTCAGGAAAAAACGCATACGCCCTTTTTGGCCAAGGGCATCATTGTCGAGGTTTTGCCGCTTTTCCCGTGCTTTAAAGGCGATTCGAATCTACCTCCTGAAATCTGTTTCCTGCAATTCTGCCTTGCTTTCAAATCCTCTTCGTTGCCCACCCTCAATATATTTGTGGACGAGATTTATCATTTATAACTCTGCAGGTTTGTGAATTGCAGTGCCCCTGAGCTCCATTTTTCAACTCGCTTTCTTGGGAGCTGGCCGCAAAAGCTCAAGATTGCTTCAGGCCCTATTCTGGTTCCGGGCGGAAGGCTGAGCCTGTGGTTAATTCTTCTTCCTGATGGGAAAATAGAGTGGCCTGTGCCTGTCCCAACACCTAAAGCTAGTGTCTCATTGGTTCCCCCTCTTCCCGTTCATCCTCAGGACAAATTGCAACCTGTACGGAACAGGAGGTTAAAGGTGCTGATTCTCCAAGGAGGGAGATTGCTAGTAAAGCGGCTGGAATGGCGAACCCGAGCACAAGGAGATGAGAAATGAGGTGCGTTTTAGAAACCTTTCCTGATCACACGGTGTACCATCTTCTGCGTTTCTCATGCACGTTTTCGAAGTAGGAAGATGCCCTTGAACCTGGAGATTTGGGACCCATGGGATCGGAACCACGCAGTTTTACTTTAAAGGGTCTGCCTTTGCTCACCCAACCTCACCAAACCTCTCAGCCCCAAGAGTGTCCACCCTTATGTCTCAATCAGCTGTGGGTCTAGATATGGTCAATCCAGGTGGCATCACAGCCCCTGAACGAATTTAGTAAGAATTTCTCTATCTTTCACTGTCTTTGTTTCACGGGTTTTTAAAAGTGATTGATTTTTATAAAGGGGTTTAGCTGCTTTTCACTGCTGTGTTTATGCCGCTTTACACCCACTTGACTCACTTACAGAGAGATATCAATACATAGGTTTTAAGATTCTTACTAGTCAGATATATTCTTGGGCGGTGAATAGGGGGTGTTGAGTCCAGTTCACTGAGCAAGGAGTAGGTCGTGTCTATTACATATTGGGTTTATGGAACGGTATCTGAGCTAATTTGAAACCCTTGTTTTATGCATCACCCCACCTCACCTTTCCCGTTAAGCAGCCATAGTGTGTTTTCTAAACGTGTGACTCTGTTCTGTTTTGTAATTCAGTTCAAGGGTAGCGGTTTTTACATTCCCTCTATAAGTGATATCTTATGGTAAGTGTCTTTTTCTGTGTGACTTATTTCACTTAGAATCGTCATACCTAAATTCACTCATCATGCTGCTACTAGCCTTATGACGTTGATTTCATGGCTGAGTGATATCCCATTGTACATAAGGACCACAACTTCTTTATCCATTTTTCTCTTTCCTGGGATATTTAAGGTGTAACGAAGTGGAGGTTCTTGTCAACAGAGCAGCCCTAAACTTTGGGGTGCCTGTGTCTTGCTGATTTTTAGTTTTCCCAATTTATACGCCCATGAGTGGAAGTGCCCTATGCTCTCTAAGCTGAGTTTTTTCGATGTTTCAGGACACACCGTACACTTCTCCAGAGTGGCTGTTGGCAATTTACATCCCGCCCATCAGCGTAGCACGGCTCCCGTTTCTCCATGGCCTGTCCTGCATTTCTGGGTTTGACACTTTATTCAGCGTGGCCTATTTGACCGATGGGAAGCGAGACTTCTTTGTAGCGCTGATTTGCCTTTCCAGGTTGCTTGGTTGGCCAAAAAGGGCGTATGCGTTTTTTCCTGAATATATTCAGGAAAAAACGCATACGCCCTTTTTGGCCAAGGGCATCATTGTCGAGGTTTTGCCGCTTTTCCCGTGCTTTAAAGGCGATTCGAATCTACCTCCTGAAATCTGTTTCCTGCAATTCTGCCTTGCTTTCAAATCCTCTTCGTTGTCTTCCGTCAATATATTTGTGGACGAGAGTTATCATTTATAACTCTGCAGGTTTGTGAATTGCAGTGCCCCTGAGCTCCATTTTTCAACTCGCTTTCTTGGGAGCTGGCCGCAAGAGCACAGGATTGCTTCAGGCCCTATTCTGGTCCCGGGCGGCAGGCTGAGCCTGTGGTTAATTCTTCTTTCTGATGGGAAAATAGAGTGACCTGTGCCTGTCCCAACACCTAGAGCTAGTGTCTCATTGGTTCCCCCTCTTCCCATTCATCCTCAGGACAAATTGCAACCTGTACGGAACAGGAGGTTAAAGGTGCTGATTCTCCAAGGAGGGAGATTGCTAGTAAAGCGGCTGGAATTGCGAACCCGAGCACAAGGAGATGAGAAATGAGGTGCGTTTTAGAAACCTTTCCCGATCACACGGTGTACCATGTTCTGGGTTTCTCATGCACGTTTTCGAAGTAGGAAGATGCCCTTGAACCTGGAGATTTGGGACCCATGGGATGGGAACCACGCAGTATTACTTTAAAGGGTCTGCGTTTGCTCACCCAACCTCACGAAACCTCTCAGCCCCAAGAGTGTCCACCCTTATGTCTCAATCAGCTGTGGGTCTAGATATGGTCAATCCAGGTGGCATCACAGCCCCTGAACGAATTTAGTAAGAATTTCTCTATCTTTCACTGTCTTTGTTTCACGGGTTTTTAAAAGTGATTGATTCTTATAAAGGGGTTTAGCTGCTTTTCACTGCTGTGTTTATGCCGCTTTACAGCCAATTGACTCACTTACAGAGAGATATCAATACATAGGTTTTAAGATTCTTACTAGTCAGATATATTCTTGGGCGGTGAATAGGGGGTGTTGAGTCCAGTTCACTGAGCAAGGATTTGGTCGTTTCTATTACATATTGGGTTTATGGAACGGTATCTGAGCTAATTTGAAACCCTTGTTTTATGCATCACCCCACCTCACCTTTCCCGTTAAGCAGCCATAGTGTGTTTTCTAAACGTGTGACTCTGTTCTGTTTTGTAATTCAGTTCAAGGGTCACGGTTTTTACATTCCCTCTATAAGTGATATCTTATGGTAAGTGTCTTTTTCTGTGTGACTTATTTCACTTAGAATCGTCATACCTAAATTCACTCATCATGCTGCTACTAGCCTTATGACGTTGATTTCATGGCTGAGTGATATCCCATTGTACATAAGGACTACAACTTCTTTATCCATTTTTCTCTTTGTTGGGATATTTACGTTGCAACGAAGTGGAGGTTCTTGTCAACAGAGCAGCCCTAAATTTTGGGGTGCCTGTGTCTTGCTGATTTTTAGTTTTCCCAATTTATACGCCCATGAGTGGAAGTGCCCTATGCTCTCTAAGCTGAGTTTTTTCGATGTTTCAGGACACACCGTACACTTCTCCAGAGTGGCGGTTCGCAATTTACATCCCGCCCATCAGCGTAGCAAGGCTCCCGTTTCTCCATGGCCTGTCCTGCATTTCTGGTTTTGACACTTTATTCAGCATGGCCCTTTTGACCGATGGGAACCGAGACTTCTTTGTAGCGCTGATTTGCCTTTCCAGGTTGCTTGGTTGGCCAAAAAGGGCGTATGCGTTTTTTCCTGAATATATTCAGGAAAAAACGCATACGCCCTTTTTGGCCAAGGGCATCATTGTCGAGGTTTTGCCGCTTTTCCCGTGCTTTAAAGGCGATTCCAATCTACCTCCTGAAATCTGTTTCCTGCAATTCTGCCTTGCTTTCAAATCCTCTTTGTTGTCTTCCATCAATATATTTGTGGACGAGAGTTATCATTTATAACTCTGCAGGTTTGTGAATTGCAGTGCCCCTGAGCTCCATTTTTCAACTCGCTTTCTTGGGAGCTGGCCGCAAAAGCGCAGGATTGCTTTAGGCCCTATTCTGGTTCCGGGCGGAAGGCTGAGCCTGTGGTTAATTCTTCTTCCTGATGGGAAAATAGAGTGACCTGTGCCTGTCCCAACACCTAAAGCTAGTGTCTCATTGGTTCCCCCTCTTCCCGTTCATCCTCAGGACAAATTGCAACCTGTACGGAACAGGAGCTTAAAGGTGCTGATTCTCCAAGGAGGGAGATTGCTAGTAAAGCGGCTGGAATGGCGAACCCGAGCACAAGGAGATGAGAAATGAGGTGCGTTTTAGAAACCTTTCCCGATCACACGGTGTACCATCTTCTGCGTTTCTCATGCACGTTTTCGAAGTAGGAAGATGCCCTTGAACCTGGAGATTTGGGACCCATGGGATGGGAACCACGCAGTATTACTTTAAAGGGTCTGCGTTTGCTCACCCAACCTCACCAAACCTCTCAGCCCCAAGAGTGTCCACCCTTATGTCTCAATCAGCTGTGGGTCTAGATATGGTCAATCCAGGTGGCATCACAGCCCCTGAACGAATTTAGTAAGAATTTCTCTATCTTTCACTGTCTTTGTTTCACGGGTTTTTAAAAGTGATTGATTTTTATAAAGGGGTTTAGCTGCTTTTCACTGCTGTGTTTATGCCGCTTTACACCCACTTAACTCACTTACAGAGAGATATCAATACATAGGTTTTAAGATTCTTACTAGTCAGATATATTCTTGGGCGGTGAATAGGTGGTGTTGAGTCCAGTTCACTGAGCAAGGAGTACGTCGTGTCTATTACATATTGGGTTTATGGAACGGTATCTGAGCTAATTTGAAACCCTTGTTTTATGCATCACCCCACCTCACCTTTCCCGTTAAGCAGCCATAGTGTGTTTTCTAAACGTGTGACTCTGTTCTGTTTTGTAATTCAGTTCAAGGGTAGCGGTTTTTACATTCCCTCTATAAGTGATATCTTATGATAAGTGTCTTTTTCTGTGTGACTTATTTCACTTAGAATCGTCGTACCTAAATTCACTCATCATGCTGCTACTAGCCTTATGACGTTGATTTCATGGCTGAGTGATATCCCATTGTACATAAGGACTACAACTTCTTTATCCATTTTTCTCTTTCTTGGGATATTTACGTTGCAACGAAGTGGAGGTTCTTGTCAACAGAGCAGCCCTAAATTTTGGGGTGCCTGTGTCTTGCTGATTTTTAGTTTTCCCAATTTATACGCCCATGAGTGGAAGTGCCCTATGCTCTCTAAGCTGAGTTTTTTCGATGTTTCAGGACACACCGTACACTTCTCCAGAGTGGCGGTTCGCAATTTACATCCCGCCCATCAGCGTAGCAAGGCTCCCGTTTCTCCATGGCCTGTCCTGCATTTCTGGGTTTGACACTTTATTCAGCATGGCCCTTTTGACCGATGGGAAGCGAGACTTCTTTGTAGCGCTGATTTGCCTTTCCAGGTTGCTTGGTTGGCCAAAAAGGGCGTATGCGTTTTTTCCTGAATATATTCAGGAAAAAACGCATACGCCCTTTTTGGCCAAGGGCATCATTGTCGAGGTTTTGCCGCTTTTCCCGTGCTTTAAAGGCGATTCGAATCTACCTCCTGAGATCTGTTTCCTGCAATTCTGCCTTGCTTTCAAATCCTCTTCGTTGTCTGCCATCAATATATTTGTGGACGAGAGTTATCATTTATAACTCTGCAGGTTTGTGAATTGCAGTGCCCCTGAGCTCCATTTTTCAACTCGCTTTCTTGGCAGCTGGCCGCAAAAGCGCAGGATTGCTTTAGGCCCTATTCTGGTTCCGGGCGGAAGGCTGAGCCTGTGGTTAATTCTTCTTCCTGATGGGAAAATAGAGTGACCTGTGCCTGTCCCAACACCTAAAGCTAGTGTCTCATTGGTTCCCCCTCTTCCCGTTCATCCTCAGGACAAATTGCAACCTGTACGGAACAGGAGGTTAAAGGTGCTGATTCTCCAAGGAGGGAGATTGCTAGTAAAGCGGCTGGAATGGCGAACCCGAGCACAAGGAGATGAGAAATGAGGTGCGTTTTAGAAACCTTTCCCGATCACACGGTGTACCATCTTCTGCGTTTCTCATGCACGTTTTCGAAGTAGGAAGATGCCCTTGAACCTGGAGATTTGGGACCCATGGGATGGGAACCACGCAGTATTACTTTAAAGGGTCTGCGTTTGCTCACCCAACCTCACCAAACCTGTCAGCCCCAAGAGTGTCCACCCTTATGTCTCAATCAGCTGTGGGTCTAGATATGGTCAATCCAGGTGGCATCACAACCCCTGAACGAATTTAGTAAGAATTTCTCTATCTTTCACTGTCTTTGTTTCACGGGTTTTTAAAAGTGATTGATTCTTATAAAGGGTTTTAGCTGCTTTTCACTGCTGTGTTTATGCCGCTTTACAGCCAATTGACTCACTTACAGAGAGATATCAATACATAGGTTTTAAGATTCTTACTAGTCAGATATATTCTTGGGCGGTGAATAGGGGGTGTTGAGTCCAGTTCACTGAGCAAGGATTAGGTCGTGTCTATTACATATTGGGTTTATGGAACGGTATCTGAGCTAATTTGAAACCCTTGTTTTATGCATCACCCCACCTCACCTTTCCCGTTAAGCAGCCATAGTGTGTTTTCTAAACGTGTGACTCTGTTCTGTTTTGTAATTCAGTTCAAGGGTCACGGTTTTTACATTCCCTCTATAAGTGATATCTTATGGTAAGTGTCTTTTTCTGTGTGACTTATTTCACTTAGAATCGTCATACCTAAATTCACTCATCATGCTGCTACTAGCCTTATGACGTTGATTTCATGGCTGAGTGATATCCCATTGTACATAAGGACTACAACTTCTTTATCCATTTTTCTCTTTCCTGGGATATTTAAGGTGTAACGAAGTGGAGGTTCTTGTCAACAGAGCAGCCCTAAACTTTGGGGTGCCTGTGTCTTGCTGATTTTTAGTTTTCCCAATTTATACGCCCATGAGTGGAAGTGCCCTATGCTCTCTAAGCTGAGTTTTTTCGATGTTTCAGGACACACCGGACACTTCTCCAGAGTGGCTGTTGGCAATTTACATCCCGCCCATCAGCGTAGCAAGGCTCCCGTTTCTCCATGGCCTGTCCTGCATTTCTGGGTTTGACACTTTATTCAGCGTGGCCTATTTGACCGATGGGAAGCGAGACTTCTTTGTAGCGCTGATTTGCCTTTCCAGGTTGCTTGGTTGGCCAAAAAGGGCGTATGCGTTTTTTCCTGAATATATTCAGGAAAAAACGCATACGCCCTTTTTGGCCAAGGGCATCATTGTCGAGGTTTTGCCGCTTTTCCCGTGCTTTAAAGGCGATTCGAATCTACCTCCTGAAATCTGTTTCCTGCAATTCTGCCTTGCTTTCAAATCCTCTTCGTTGCCCACCCTCAATATATTTGTGGACGAGATTTATCATTTATAACTCTGCAGGTTTGTGAATTGCAGTGCCCCTGAGCTCCATTTTTCAACTCGCTTTCTTGGGAGCTGGCCGCAAAAGCTCAAGATTGCTTCAGGCCCTATTCTGGTTCCGGGCGGAAGGCTGAGCCTGTGGTTAATTCTTCTTCCTGATGGGAAAATAGAGTGGCCTGTGCCTGTCCCAACACCTAAAGCTAGTGTCTCATTGGTTCCCCCTCTTCCCGTTCATCCTCAGGACAAATTGCAACCTGTACGGAACAGGAGGTTAAAGGTGCTGATTCTCCAAGGAGGGAGATTGCTAGTAAAGCGGCTGGAATGGCGAACCCGAGCACAAGGAGATGAGAAATGAGGTGCGTTTTAGAAACCTTTCCTGATCACACGGTGTACCATCTTCTGCGTTTCTCATGCACGTTTTCGAAGTAGGAAGATGCCCTTGAACCTGGAGATTTGGGACCCATGGGATCGGAACCACGCAGTTTTACTTTAAAGGGTCTGCCTTTGCTCACCCAACCTCACCAAACCTCTCAGCCCCAAGAGTGTCCACCCTTATGTCTCAATCAGCTGTGGGTCTAGATATGGTCATTCCAGGTGGCATCACAGCCCTTGAACGAATTTAGTAAGAATTTCTCTCTCTTTCACTGTCTTTGTTTCACGGGTTTTTAAAAGTGATTGATTTTTATAAAGGGGTTTAGCTGCTTTTCACTGCTGTGTTTATGCCGCTTTACACCCACTTGACTCACTTACAGAGAGATATCAATACATAGGTTTTAAGATTCTTACTAGTCAGATATATTCTTGGGCGGTGAATAGGGGGTGTTGAGTCCAGTTCACTGAGCAAGGAGTAGGTCGTGTCTATTACATATTGGGTTTATGGAACGGTATCTGAGCTAATTTGAAACCCTTGTTTTATGCATCACCCCACCTCACCTTTCCCGTTAAGCAGCCATAGTGTGTTTTCTAAACGTGTGACTCTGTTCTGTTTTGTAATTCAGTTCAAGGGTAGCGGTTTTTACATTCCCTCTATAAGTGATATCTTATGGTAAGTGTCGTTTTCTGTGTGACTTATTTCACTTAGAATCGTCATACCTAAATTCACTCATCATGCTGCTACTAGCCTTATGACGTTGATTTCATGGCTGAGTGATATCCCATTGTACATAAGGACCACAACTTCTTTATCCATTTTTCTCTTTCCTGGGATATTTAAGGTGTAACGAAGTGGAGGTTCTTGTCAACAGAGCAGCCCTAAACTTTGGGGTGCCTGTGTCTTGCTGATTTTTAGTTTTCCCAATTTATACGCCCATGAGTGGAAGTGCCCTATGCTCTCTAAGCTGAGTTTTTTCGATGTTTCAGGACACACCGTACACTTCTCCAGAGTGGCTGTTGGCAATTTACATCCCGCCCATCAGCGTAGCACGGCTCCCGTTTCTCCATGGCCTGTCCTGCATTTCTGGGTTTGACACTTTATTCAGCGTGGCCTATTTGACCGATGGGAAGCGAGACTTCTTTGTAGCGCTGATTTGCCTTTCCAGGTTGCTTGGTTGGCCAAAAAGGGCGTATGCGTTTTTTCCTGAATATATTCAGGAAAAAACGCATACGCCCTTTTTGGCCAAGGGCATCATTGTCGAGGTTTTGCCGCTTTTCCCGTGCTTTAAAGGCGATTCGAATCTACCTCCTGAAATCTGTTTCCTGCAATTCTGCCTTGCTTTCAAATCCTCTTCGTTGTCTTCCGTCAATATATTTGTGGACGAGAGTTATCATTTATAACTCTGCAGGTTTGTGAATTGCAGTGCCCCTGAGCTCCATTTTTCAACTCGCTTTCTTGGGAGCTGGCCGCAAGAGCACAGGATTGCTTCAGGCCCTATTCTGGTCCCGGGCGGCAGGCTGAGCCTGTGGTTAATTCTTCTTTCTGATGGGAAAATAGAGTGACCTGTGCCTGTCCCAACACCTAGAGCTAGTGTCTCATTGGTTCCCCCTCTTCCCATTCATCCTCAGGACAAATTGCAACCTGTACGGAACAGGAGGTTAAAGGTGCTGATTCTCCAAGGAGGGAGATTGCTAGTAAAGCGGCTGGAATTGCGAACCCGAGCACAAGGAGATGAGAAATGAGGTGCGTTTTAGAAACCTTTCCCGATCACACGGTGTACCATGTTCTGGGTTTCTCATGCACGTTTTCGAAGTAGGAAGATGCCCTTGAACCTGGAGATTTGGGACCCATGGGATGGGAACCACGCAGTATTACTTTAAAGGGTCTGCGTTTGCTCACCCAACCTCACGAAACCTCTCAGCCCCAAGAGTGTCCACCCTTATGTCTCAATCAGCTGTGGGTCTAGATATGGTCAATCCAGGTGGCATCACAGCCCCTGAACGAATTTAGTAAGAATTTCTCTATCTTTCACTGTCTTTGTTTCACGGGTTTTTAAAAGTGATTGATTCTTATAAAGGGGTTTAGCTGCTTTTCACTGCTGTGTTTATGCCGCTTTACAGCCAATTGACTCACTTACAGAGAGATATCAATACATAGGTTTTAAGATTCTTACTAGTCAGATATATTCTTGGGCGGTGAATAGGGGGTGTTGAGTCCAGTTCACTGAGCAAGGATTTGGTCGTTTCTATTACATATTGGGTTTATGGAACGGTATCTGAGCTAATTTGAAACCCTTGTTTTATGCATCACCCCACCTCACCTTTCCCGTTAAGCAGCCATAGTGTGTTTTCTAAACGTGTGACTCTGTTCTGTTTTGTAATTCAGTTCAAGGGTCACGGTTTTTACATTCCCTCTATAAGTGATATCTTATGGTAAGTGTCTTTTTCTGTGTGACTTATTTCACTTAGAATCGTCATACCTAAATTCACTCATCATGCTGCTACTAGCCTTATGACGTTGATTTCATGGCTGAGTGATATCCCATTGTACATAAGGACTACAACTTCTTTATCCATTTTTCTCTTTGTTGGGATATTTACGTTGCAACGAAGTGGAGGTTCTTGTCAACAGAGCAGCCCTAAATTTTGGGGTGCCTGTGTCTTGCTGATTTTTAGTTTTCCCAATTTATACGCCCATGAGTGGAAGTGCCCTATGCTCTCTAAGCTGAGTTTTTTCGATGTTTCAGGACACACCGTACACTTCTCCAGAGTGGCGGTTCGCAATTTACATCCCGCCCATCAGCGTAGCAAGGCTCCCGTTTCTCCATGGCCTGTCCTGCATTTCTGGTTTTGACACTTTATTCAGCATGGCCCTTTTGACCGATGGGAACCGAGACTTCTTTGTAGCGCTGATTTGCCTTTCCAGGTTGCTTGGTTGGCCAAAAAGGGCGTATGCGTTTTTTCCTGAATATATTCAGGAAAAAACGCATACGCCCTTTTTGGCCAAGGGCATCATTGTCGAGGTTTTGCCGCTTTTCCCGTGCTTTAAAGGCGATTCCAATCTACCTCCTGAAATCTGTTTCCTGCAATTCTGCCTTGCTTTCAAATCCTCTTTGTTGTCTTCCATCAATATATTTGTGGACGAGAGTTATCATTTATAACTCTGCAGGTTTGTGAATTGCAGTGCCCCTGAGCTCCATTTTTCAACTCGCTTTCTTGGGAGCTGGCCGCAAAAGCGCAGGATTGCTTTAGGCCCTATTCTGGTTCCGGGCGGAAGGCTGAGCCTGTGGTTAATTCTTCTTCCTGATGGGAAAATAGAGTGACCTGTGCCTGTCCCAACACCTAAAGCTAGTGTCTCATTGGTTCCCCCTCTTCCCGTTCATCCTCAGGACAAATTGCAACCTGTACGGAACAGGAGCTTAAAGGTGCTGATTCTCCAAGGAGGGAGATTGCTAGTAAAGCGGCTGGAATGGCGAACCCGAGCACAAGGAGATGAGAAATGAGGTGCGTTTTAGAAACCTTTCCCGATCACACGGTGTACCATCTTCTGCGTTTCTCATGCACGTTTTCGAAGTAGGAAGATGCCCTTGAACCTGGAGATTTGGGACCCATGGGATGGGAACCACGCAGTATTACTTTAAAGGGTCTGCGTTTGCTCACCCAACCTCACCAAACCTCTCAGCCCCAAGAGTGTCCACCCTTATGTCTCAATCATCTGTGGGTCTAGATATGGTCAATCCAGGTGGCATCACAGCCCCTGAACGAATTTAGTAAGAATTTCTCTATCTTTCACTGTCTTTGTTTCACGGGTTTTTAAAAGTGATTGATTTTTATAAAGGGGTTTAGCTGCTTTTCACTGCTGTGTTTATGCCGCTTTACACCCACTTAACTCACTTACAGAGAGATATCAATACATAGGTTTTAAGATTCTTACTAGTCAGATATATTCTTGGGCGGTGAATAGGTGGTGTTGAGTCCAGTTCACTGAGCAAGGAGTACGTCGTGTCTATTACATATTGGGTTTATGGAACGGTATCTGAGCTAATTTGAAACCCTTGTTTTATGCATCACCCCACCTCACCTTTCCCGTTAAGCAGCCATAGTGTGTTTTCTAAACGTGTGACTCTGTTCTGTTTTGTAATTCAGTTCAAGGGTAGCGGTTTTTACATTCCCTCTATAAGTGATATCTTATGATAAGTGTCTTTTTCTGTGTGACTTATTTCACTTAGAATCGTCGTACCTAAATTCACTCATCATGCTGCTACTAGCCTTATGACGTTGATTTCATGGCTGAGTGATATTCCATTGTACATAAGGACCACAACTTCTTTATCCATTTTTCTCTTTCCTGGGATATTTAAGGTGTAACGAAGTGGAGGTTCTTGTCAACAGAGCAGCCCTAAACTTTGGGGTGCCTGTGTCTTGCTGATTTTTAGTTTTCCCAATTTATACGCCCATGAGTGGAAGTGCCCTATGCTCTCTAAGCTGAGTTTTTTCGATGTTTCAGGACACACCGTACACTTCTCCAGAGGGGCGGTTCGCAATTTACATCCCGCCCATCAGCGTAGCAAGGCTCCCGTTTCTCCATGGCCTGTCCTGCATTTCTGGGTTTGACACTTTATTCAGCGTGGCCTATTTGACCGATGGGAAGCGAGACATCTTTGTAGCACTGATTTGCCTTTCCAGGTTGCTTGGTTGGCCAAAAAGGGCGTATGCGTTTTTTCCTGAATATATTCAGGAAAAAACGCATACGCCCTTTTTGGCCAAGGGCATCATTGTCGAGGTTTTGCCGCTTTTCCCGTGCTTTAAAGGCGATTCGAATCTACCTCCTGAAATCTGTTTCCTGCAATTCTGCCTTGCTTTCAAATCCTCTTCGTTGCCCACCCTCAATATATTTGTGGACGAGATTTATCATTTATAACTCTGCAGGTTTGTGAATTGCAGTGCCCCTGAGCTCCATTTTTCAACTCGCTTTCTTGGGAGCTGGCCGCAAAAGCGCAAGATTGCTTCAGGCCCTATTCTGGTTCCGGGCGGAAGGCTGAGCCTGTGGTTAATTCTTCTTCCTGATGGGAAAATAGAGTGACCTGTGCCTGTCCCAACACCTAAAGCTAGTGTCTCATTGGTTCCCCCTCTTCCCGTTCATCCTCAGGACAAATTGCAACCTGTACGGAACAGGAGGTTAAAGGTGCTGATTCTCCAAGGAGGGAGATTGCTAGTAAAGCGGCTGGAATGGCGAACCCGAGCACAAGGAGATGAGAAATGAGGTGCGTTTTAGAAACCTTTCCTGATCACACGGTGTACCATCTTCTGCGTTTCTCATGCACGTTTTCGAAGTAGGAAGATGCCCTTGAACCTGGAGATTTGGGACCCATGGGATCGGAACCACGCAGTTTTACTTTAAAGGGTCTGCCTTTGCTCACCCAACCTCACCAAACCTCTCAGCCCCAAGAGTGTCCACCCTTATGTCTCAATCAGCTGTGGGTCTAGATATGGTCAATCCAGGTGGCATCACAGCCCCTGAACGAATTTAGTAAGAATTTCTCTATCTTTCACTGTCTTTGTTTCACGGGTTTTTAAAAGTGATTGATTTTTATAAAGGGGTTTAGCTGCTTTTCACTGCTGTGTTTATGCCGCTTTACACCCACTTGACTCACTTACAGAGAGATATCAATACATAGGTTTTAAGATTCTTACTAGTCAGATATATTCTTGGGCGGTGAATAGGGGGTGTTGAGTCCAGTTCACTGAGCAAGGAGTAGGTCGTGTCTATTACATATTGGGTTTATGGAACGGTATCTGAGCTAATTTGAAACCCTTGTTTTATGCATCACCCCACCTCACCTTTCCCGTTAAGCAGCCATAGTGTGTTTTCTAAACGTGTGACTCTGTTCTGTTTTGTAATTCAGTTCAAGGGTAGCGGTTTTTACATTCCCTCTATAAGTGATATCTTATGGTAAGTGTCTTTTTCTGTGTGACTTATTTCACTTAGAATCGTCATACCTAAATTCACTCATCATGCTGCTACTAGCCTTATGACGTTGATTTCATGGCTGAGTGATATCCCATTGTACATAAGGACTACAACTTCTTTATCCATTTTTCTCTTTGTTGGGATATTTACGTTGCAACGAAGTGGAGGTTCTTGTCAACAGAGCAGCCCTAAATTTTGGGGTGCCTGTGTCTTGCTGATTTTTAGTTTTCCCAATTTATACGCCCATGAGTGGAAGTGCCCTATGCTCTCTAAGCTGAGTTTTTTCGATGTTTCAGGACACACCGTACACTTCTCCAGAGTGGCGGTTCGCAATTTACATCCCGCCCATCAGCGTAGCAAGGCTCCCGTTTCTCCATGGCCTGTCCTGCATTTCTGGTTTTGACACTTTATTCAGCATGGCCCTTTTGACCGATGGGAACCGAGACTTCTTTGTAACGCTGATTTGCCTTTCCAGGTTGCTTGGTTGGCCAAAAAGGGCGTATGCGTTTTTTCCTGAATATATTCAGGAAAAAACGCATACGCCCTTTTTGGCCAAGGGCATCATTGTCGAGGTTTTGCCGCTTTTCCCGTGCTTTAAAGGCGATTCCAATCTACCTCCTGAAATCTGTTTCCTGCAATTCTGCCTTGCTTTCAAATCCTCTTTGTTGTCTTCCATCAATATATTTGTGGACGAGAGTTATCATTTATAACTCTGCAGGTTTGTGAATTGCAGTGCCCCTGAGCTCCATTTTTCAACTCGCTTTCTTGGGAGCTGGCCGCAAAAGCGCAGGATTGCTTTAGGCCCTATTCTGGTTCCGGGCGGAAGGCTGAGCCTGTGGTTAATTCTTCTTCCTGATGGGAAAATAGAGTGACCTGTGCCTGTCCCAACACCTAAAGCTAGTGTCTCATTGGTTCCCCCTCTTCCCGTTCATCCTCAGGACAAATTGCAACCTGTACGGAACAGGAGGTTAAAGGTGCTGATTCTCCAAGGAGGGAGATTGCTAGTAAAGCGGCTGGAATGGCGAACCCGAGCACAAGGAGATGAGAAATGAGGTGCGTTTTAGAAACCTTTCCCGATCACACGGTGTACCATCTTCTGCGTTTCTCATGCACGTTTTCGAAGTAGGAAGATGCCCTTGAACCTGGAGATTTGGGACCCATGGGATGGGAACCACGCAGTATTACTTTAAAGGGTCTGCGTTTGCTCACCCAACCTCACCAAACCTCTCAGCCCCAAGAGTGTCCACCCTTATGTCTCAATCATCTGTGGGTCTAGATATGGTCAATCCAGGTGGCATCACAGCCCCTGAACGAATTTAGTAAGAATTTCTCTATCTTTCACTGTCTTTGTTTCACGGGTTTTTAAAAGTGATTGATTTTTATAAAGGGGTTTAGCTGCTTTTCACTGCTGTGTTTATGCCGCTTTACACCCACTTAACTCACTTACAGAGAGATATCAATACATAGGTTTTAAGATTCTTACTAGTCAGATATATTCTTGGGCGGTGAATAGGTGGTGTTGAGTCCAGTTCACTGAGCAAGGAGTACGTCGTGTCTATTACATATTGGGTTTATGGAACGGTATCTGAGCTAATTTGAAACCCTTGTTTTATGCATCACCCCACCTCACCTTTCCCGTTAAGCAGCCATAGTGTGTTTTCTAAACGTGTGACTCTGTTCTGTTTTGTAATTCAGTTCAAGGGTAGCGGTTTTTACATTCCCTCTATAAGTGATATCTTATGATAAGTGTCTTTTTCTGTGTGACTTATTTCACTTAGAATCGTCGTACCTAAATTCACTCATCATGCTGCTACTAGCCTTATGACGTTGATTTCATGGCTGAGTGATATTCCATTGTACATAAGGACCACAACTTCTTTATCCATTTTTCTCTTTCCTGGGATATTTAAGGTGTAACGAAGTGGAGGTTCTTGTCAACAGAGCAGCCCTAAACTTTGGGGTGCCTGTGTCTTGCTGATTTTTAGTTTTCCCAATTTATACGCCCATGAGTGGAAGTGCCCTATGCTCTCTAAGCTGAGTTTTTTCGATGTTTCAGGACACACCGTACACTTCTCCAGAGGGGCGGTTCGCAATTTACATCCCGCCCATCAGCGTAGCAAGGCTCCCGTTTCTCCATGGCCTGTCCTGCATTTCTGGGTTTGACACTTTATTCAGCGTGGCCTATTTGACCGATGGGAAGCGAGACATCTTTGTAGCGCTGATTTGCCTTTCCAGGTTGCTTGGTTGGCCAAAAAGGGCGTATGCGTTTTTTCCTGAATATATTCAGGAAAAAACGCATACGCCCTTTTTGGCCAAGGGCATCATTGTCGAGGTTTTGCCGCTTTTCCCGTGCTTTAAAGGCGATTCGAATCTACCTCCTGAAATCTGTTTCCTGCAATTCTGCCTTGCTTTCAAATCCTCTTCGTTGCCCACCCTCAATATATTTGTGGACGAGATTTATCATTTATAACTCTGCAGGTTTGTGAATTGCAGTGCCCCTGAGCTCCATTTTTCAACTCGCTTTCTTGGGAGCTGGCCGCAAAAGCGCAAGATTGCTTCAGGCCCTATTCTGGTTCCGGGCGGAAGGCTGAGCCTGTGGTTAATTCTTCTTCCTGATGGGAAAATAGAGTGACCTGTGCCTGTCCCAACACCTAAAGCTAGTGTCTCATTGGTTCCCCCTCTTCCCGTTCATCCTCAGGACAAATTGCAACCTGTACGGAACAGGAGGTTAAAGGTGCTGATTCTCCAAGGAGGGAGATTGCTAGTAAAGCGGCTGGAATGGCGAACCCGAGCACAAGGAGATGAGAAATGAGGTGCGTTTTAGAAACCTTTCCTGATCACACGGTGTACCATCTTCTGCGTTTCTCATGCACGTTTTCGAAGTAGGAAGATGCCCTTGAACCTGGAGATTTGGGACCCATGGGATGGGTACCACGCAGTATTACTCTAAAGGGTCTGCATTTGCTCACCCAACCTCACCAAACCTCTCAGCCCCAAGAGTGTCCACCCTTATGCCTCAATCAGCTGTGGGTCTAGATATGGTCAATCCAGGTGGCATCACAGCCCCTGAACGAATTTAGTAAGAATTTCTCTATCTTTCACTGTCTTTGTTTCACGGGTTTTTAAAAGTGATTGATTTTTATAAAGGGGTTTAGCTGCTTTTCACTGCTGTGTTTATGCCGCTTTACACCCACTTGACTCACTTACAGAGAGATATCAATACATAGGTTTTAAGATTCTTACTAGTCAGATATATTCTTGGGCGGTGAATAGGGGGTGTTGAGTCCAGTTCACTGAGCAAGGAGTAGGTCGTGTCTATTACATATTGGGTTTATGGAACGGTATCTGAGCTAATTTGAAACCCTTGTTTTATGCATCACCCCACCTCACCTTTCCCGTTAAGCAGCCATAGTGTGTTTTCTAAACGTGTGACTCTGTTCTGTTTTGTAATTCAGTTCAAGGGTAGCGGTTTTTACATTCCCTCTATAAGTGATATCTTATGGTAAGTGTCTTTTTCTGTGTGACTTATTTCACTTAGAATCGTCATACCTAAATTCACTTATCATGCTGCTACTAGCCTTATGACGTTGATTTCATGGCTGAGTGATATCCCATTGTACATAAGGACTACAACTTCTTTATCCATTTTTCTGTTTCTTGGGATATTTACATTGCAACGAAGTGGAGGTTCTTGTCAACAGAGCAGCCCTAAATTTTGGGGTGCCTGTGTCTTGCTGATTTTTAGTTTTCCCAATTTATACGCCCATGAGTGGAAGTGCCCTATGCTCTCTAAGCTGAGTTTTTTCGATGTTTCAGGACACACCGTACACTTCTCCAGAGTGGCTGTTGGCAATTTACATCCCGCCCATCAGCGTAGCAAGGCTCTCGTTTCTCCATGGCCTGTCCTGCATTTCTGGTTTTGACACTTTATTCAGCATGGCCCTTTTGACCGATGGGAAGCGAGACTTCTTTGTAGCGCTGATTTGCCTTTCCAGGTTGCTTGGTTGGCCAAAAAGGGCGTATGCGTTTTTTCCTGAATATATTCAGGAAAAAACGCATACGCCCTTTTTGGCCAAGGGCATCATTGTCGAGGTTTTGCCGCTTTTCCCGTGCTTTAAAGGCGATTCCAATCTACCTCCTGAAATCTGTTTCCTGCAATTCTGCCTTGCTTTCAAATCCTCTTTGTTGTCTTCCATCAATATATTTGTGGACGAGAGTTATCATTTATAACTCTGCAGGTTTGTGAATTGCAGTGCCCCTGAGCTCCATTTTTCAACTCGCTTTCTTGGCAGCTGGCCGCAAAAGCGCAGGATTGCTTTAGGCCCTATTCTGGTTCCGGGCGGAAGGCTGAGCCTGTGGTTAATTCTTCTTCCTGATGGGAAAATAGAGTGACCTGTGCCTGTCCCAACACCTAAAGCTAGTGTCTCATTGGTTCCCCCTCTTCCCGTTCATCCTCAGGACAAATTGCAACCTGTACGGAACAGGAGGTTAAAGGTGCTGATTCTCCAAGGAGGGAGATTGCTAGTAAAGCGGCTGGAATGGCGAACCCGAGCACAAGGAGATGAGAAATGAGGTGCGTTTTAGAAACCTTTCCCGATCACACGGTGTACCATCTTCTGCGTTTCTCATGCACGTTTTCGAAGTAGGAAGATGCCCTTGAACCTGGAGATTTGGGACCCATGGGATGGGAACCACGCAGTATTACTTTAAAGGGTCTGCGTTTGCTCACCCAACCTCACCAAACCTCTCAGCCCCAAGAGTGTCCACCCTTATGTCTCAATCAGCTGTGGGTCTAGATATGGTCAATCCAGGTGGCATCACAGCCCCTGAACGAATTTAGTAAGAATTTCTCTATCTTTCACTGTCTTTGTTTCACGGGTTTTTAAAAGTGATTGATTTTTATAAAGGGGTTTAGCTGCTTTTCACTGCTGTGTTTATGCCGCTTTACACCCACTTGACTCACTTACAGAGAGATATCAATACATAGGTTTTAAGATTCTTACTAGTCAGATATATTCTTGGGCGGTGAATAGGGGGTGTTGAGTCCAGTTCACTGAGCAAGGAGTAGGTCGTGTCTATTACATATTGGGTTTATGGAACGGTATCTGAGCTAATTTGAAACCCTTGTTTCATGCATCACCCCACCTCACCTTTCCCGTTAAGCAGCCATAGTGTGTTTTCTAAACGTGTGACTCTGTTCTGTTTTGTAATTCAGTTCAAGGGTAGCGGTTTTTACATTCCCTCTATAAGTGATATCTTATGGTAAGTGTCTTTTTCTGTGTGACTTATTTCACTTAGAATCGTCATACCTAAATTCACTCATCATGCTGCTACTAGCCTTATGACGTTGATTTCATGGCTGAGTGATATCCCATTGTACATAAGGACTACAACTTCTTTATCCATTTTTCTGTTTCTTGGGATATTTACATTGCAACGAAGTGGAGGTTCTTGTCAACAGAGCAGCCCTAAATTTTGGGGTGCCTGTGTCTTGCTGATTTTTAGTTTTCCCAATTTATACGCCCATGAGTGGAAGTGCCCTATGCTCTCTAAGCTGAGTTTTTTCGATGTTTCAGGACACACCGTACACTTCTCCAGAGGGGCGGTTCGCAATTTACATCCCGCCCATCAGCGTAGCAAGGCTCTCGTTTCTCCATGGCCTGTCCTGCATTTCTGGTTTTGACACTTTATTCAGCATGGCCCTTTTGACCGATGGGAAGCGAGACTTCTTTGTAGCGCTGATTTGCCTTTCCAGGTTGCTTGGTTGGCCAAAAAGGGCGTATGCGTTTTTTCCTGAATATATTCAGGAAAAAACGCATACGCCCTTTTTGGCCAAGGGCATCATTGTCGAGGTTTTGCCGCTTTTCCCGTGCTTTAAAGGCGATTCCAATCTACCTCCTGAAATCTGTTTCCTGCAATTCTGCCTTGCTTTCAAATCCTCTTTGTTGTCTTCCATCAATATATTTGTGGACGAGAGTTATCATTTATAACTCTGCAGGTTTGTGAATTGCAGTGCCCCTGAGCTCCATTTTTCAACTCGCTTTCTTGGCAGCTGGCCGCAAAAGCGCAGGATTGCTTTAGGCCCTATTCTGGTTCCGGGCGGAAGGCTGAGCCTGTGGTTAATTCTTCTTCCTGATGGGAAAATAGAGTGACCTGTGCCTGTCCCAACACCTAAAGCTAGTGTCTCATTGGTTCCCCCTCTTCCCGTTCATCCTCAGGACAAATTGCAACCTGTACGGAACAGGAGGTTAAAGGTGCTGATTCTCCAAGGAGGGAGATTGCTAGTAAAGCGGCTGGAATGGCGAACCCGAGCACAAGGAGATGAGAAATGAGGTGCGTTTTAGAAACCTTTCCCGATCACACGGTGTACCATCTTCTGCGTTTCTCATGCACGTTTTCGAAGTAGGAAGATGCCCTTGAACCTGGAGATTTGGGACCCATGGGATGGGAACCACGCAGTATTACTTTAAAGGGTCTGCGTTTGCTCACCCAACCTCACCAAACCTCTCAGCCCCAAGAGTGTCCACCCTTATGTCTCAATCAGCTGTGGGTCTAGATATGGTCAATCCAGGTGGCATCACAGCCCCTGAACGAATTTAGTAAGAATTTCTCTATCTTTCACTGTCTTTGTTTCACGGGTTTTTAAAAGTGATTGATTTTTATAAAGGGGTTTAGCTGCTTTTCACTGCTGTGTTTATGCCGCTTTACACTCACTTGACTCACTTACAGAGAGATATCAATACATAGGTTTTAAGATTCTTACTAGTCAGATATATTCTTGGGCGGTGAATAGGGGGTGTTGAGTCCAGTTCACTGAGCAAGGAGTAGGTCGTGTCTATTACATATTGGGTTTATGGAACGGTATCTGAGCTAATTTGAAACCCTTGTTTCATGCATCACCCCACCTCACCTTTCCCGTTAAGCAGCCATAGTGTGTTTTCTAAACGTGTGACTCTGTTCTGTTTTGTAATTCAGTTCAAGGGTAGCGGTTTTTACATTCCCTCTATAAGTGATATCTTATGGTAAGTGTCTTTTTCTGTGTGACTTATTTCACTTAGAATCGTCATACCTAAATTCACTCATCATGCTGCTACTAGCCTTATGACGTTGATTTCATGGCTGAGTGATATCCCATTGTACATAAGGACTACAACTTCTTTATCCATTTTTCTGTTTCTTGGGATATTTACATTGCAACGAAGTGGAGGTTCTTGTCAACAGAGCAGCCCTAAATTTTGGGGTGCCTGTGTCTTGCTGATTTTTAGTTTTCCCAATTTATACGCCCATGAGTGGAAGTGCCCTATGCTCTCTAAGCTGAGTTTTTTCGATGTTTCAGGACACACCGTACACTTCTCCAGAGGGGCGGTTCGCAATTTACATCCCGCCCATCAGCGTAGCAAGGCTCTCGTTTCTCCATGGCCTGTCCTGCATTTCTGGTTTTGACACTTTATTCAGCATGGCCCTTTTGACCGATGGGAAGCGAGACTTCTTTGTAGCGCTGATTTGCCTTTCCAGGTTGCTTGGTTGGCCAAAAAGGGCGTATGCGTTTTTTCCTGAATATATTCAGGAAAAAACGCATACGCCCTTTTTGGCCAAGGGCATCATTGTCGAGGTTTTGCCGCTTTTCCCGTGCTTTAAAGGCGATTCCAATCTACCTCCTGAAATCTGTTTCCTGCAATTCTGCCTTGCTTTCAAATCCTCTTTGTTGTCTTCCATCAATATATTTGTGGACGAGAGTTATCATTTATAACTCTGCAGGTTTGTGAATTGCAGTGCCCCTGAGCTCCATTTTTCAACTCGCTTTCTTGGCAGCTGGCCGCAAAAGCGCAGGATTGCTTTAGGCCCTATTCTGGTTCCGGGCGGAAGGCTGAGCCTGTGGTTAATTCTTCTTCCTGATGGGAAAATAGAGTGACCTGTGCCTGTCCCAACACCTAAAGCTAGTGTCTCATTGGTTCCCCCTCTTCCCGTTCATCCTCAGGACAAATTGCAACCTGTACGGAACAGGAGGTTAAAGGTGCTGATTCTCCAAGGAGGGAGATTGCTAGTAAAGCGGCTGGAATGGCGAACCCGAGCACAAGGAGATGAGAAATGAGGTGCGTTTTAGAAACCTTTCCCGATCACACGGTGTACCATCTTCTGCGTTTCTCATGCACGTTTTCGAAGTAGGAAGATGCCCTTGAACCTGGAGATTTGGGACCCATGGGATGGGAACCACGCAGTATTACTTTAAAGGGTCTGCGTTTGCTCACCCAACCTCACCAAACCTCTCAGCCCCAAGAGTGTCCACCCTTATGTCTCAATCAGCTGTGGGTCTAGATATGGTCAATCCAGGTGGCATCACAGCCCCTGAACGAATTTAGTAAGAATTTCTCTATCTTTCACTGTCTTTGTTTCACGGGTTTTTAAAAGTGATTGATTTTTATAAAGGGGTTTAGCTGCTTTTCACTGCTGTGTTTATGCCGCTTTACACTCACTTGACTCACTTACAGAGAGATATCAATACATAGGTTTTAAGATTCTTACTAGTCAGATATATTCTTGGGCGGTGAATAGGGGGTGTTGAGTCCAGTTCACTGAGCAAGGAGTACGTCGTGTCTATTACATATTGGGTTTATGGAACGGTATCTGAGCTAATTTGAAACCCTTGTTTTATGCATCACCCCACCTCACCTTTCCCGTTAAGCAGCCATAGTGTGTTTTCTAAACGTGTGACTCTGTTCTGTTTTGTAATTCAGTTCAAGGGTAGCGGTTTTTACATTCCCTCTATAAGTGATATCTTATGATAAGTGTCTTTTTCTGTGTGACTTATTTCACTTAGAATCGTCGTACCTAAATCCACTCATCATGCTGCTACTAGCCTTATGACGTTGATTTCATGGCTGAGTGATATTCCATTGTACATAAGGACCACAACTTCTTTATCCATTTTTCTCTTTCCTGGGATATTTAAGGTGTAACGAAGTGGAGGTTCTTGTCAACAGAGCAGCCCTAAACTTTGGGGTGCCTGTGTCTTGCTGATTTTTAGTTTTCCCAATTTATACGCCCATGAGTGGAAGTGCCCTATGCTCTCTAAGCTGAGTTTTTTCGATGTTTCAGGACACACCGTACACTTCTCCAGAGTGGCTGTTGGCAATTTACATCCCGCCCATCAGCGTAGCAAGGCTCCCGTTTCTCCATGGCCTGTCCTGCATTTCTGGTTTTGACACTTTATTCAGCGTGGCCTATTTGACCGATGGGAAGCGAGACTTCTTTGTAGCGCTGATTTGCCTTTCCAGGTTGCTTGGTTGGCCAAAAAGGGCGTATGCGTTTTTTCCTGAATATATTCAGGAAAAAACGCATACGCCCTTTTTGGCCAAGGGCATCATTGTCGAGGTTTTGCCGCTTTTCCCGTGCTTTAAAGGCGATTCGAATCTACCTCCTGAAATCTGTTTCCTGCAATTCTGCCTTGCTTTCAAATCCTCTTCGTTGTCTTCCGTCAATATATTTGTGGACGAGAGTTATCATTGATAACTCTGCAGGTTTGTGAATTGCAGTGCCCCTGAGCTCCATTTTTCAACTCGCTTTCTTGGGAGCTGGCCGCAAAAGCGCAGGATTGCTTCAGGCCCTATTCTGGTCCCGGGCGGCAGGCTGAGCCTGTGGTTAATTCTTCTTCCTGATGGGAAAATAGAGTGACCTGTGCCTGTCCCAACACCTAGAGCTACTGTCTCATTGGTTCCCCCTCTTCCCGTTCATACTCAGGACAAATTGCAACCTGTACGGAACAGGAGGTTAAAGGTGCTGATTCTCCAAGGAGGGAGATTGCTAGTAAAGCGGCTGGAATGGCGAACCCGAGCACAAGGAGATGAGAAATGAGGTGCGTTTTAGAAACCTTTCCCGATCACACGGTGTACCATCTTCTGGGTTTCTCATGCATGTTTTCGAAGTAGGAAGATGCCCTTGAACCTGGAGATTTGGGACCCATGGGATGGGAACCACGCAGTATTACTTTAAAGGGTCTGCGTTTGCTCACCCAACCTCACGAAACCTCTCAGCCCCAAGAGTGTCCACCCTTATGTCTCAATCAGCTGTGGGTCTAGATATGGTCAATCCAGGTGGCATCACAGCCCCTGAACGAATTTAGTAAGAATTTCTCTATCTTTCACTGTCTTTGTCTCACGGGTTTTTAAAAGTGATTGTTTTTTATAAAGGGGTTTAGCTGCTTTTCACTGCTGTGTTTATGCCGCTTTACACCCACTTGACTCACTTACAGAGAGATATCAATACATAGGTTTTAAGATTCTTCCTAGTCAGATATATTCTTGGGCGGTGAATAGGGGGTGTTGAGTCCAGTTCACTGAGCAAGGAGTAGGTCGTGTCTATTACATATTGGGTTTATGGAACGGTATCTGAGCTAATTTGAAACCCTTGTTTTATGCATCACCCCACCTCACCTTTCCCGTTAAGCAGCCATAGTGTGTTTTCTAAACGTGTGACTCTGTTCTGTTTTGTAATTCAGTTCAAGGGTAGCGGTTTTTACATTCCCTCTATAAGTGATATCTTATGATAAGTGTCTTTTTCTGTGTGACTTATTTCACTTAGAAACATCGTACCTAAATCCACTCATCATGCTGCTACTAGCCATATGACATTGATTTCATGGCTGAGTGATATTCCATTGTACATAAATACCACAACTTCTTTATCCATTTTTCTCTATCCTGGCATATTAAATGTGTACTGAAGTGGAGGTTCTTGTCAACAGAGCAGCCCTAAACTTTCGGGTGCCTGTGTCTTGCTGATTTTTAGTTTTCCCAATTTATACGCCCATGAGTGGAAGTGCCCTATGCTCTCTAAGCTGAGTTTTTTAGATGTTTCAGGACACACCGTACACTTCTCCAGAGTGGCTTTTGGCAGTTTACATTCCGCCCATCAGCGTAGCAAGGCTCCCGTTTCTCCATGGTCTGTCCTGCATTTCTTGTTTTGACACTTTATTCAGCATGGCCCTTTTGACCGATGGGAAGCGAGACTTCTTTGTAGCGCTGATTTGCCTTTCCAGGTTGCTTGGTTGGCCAAAAAGGGCGTATGCGTTTTTTCCTGAATATATTCATGAAAAAAGGTATACGCCCTCTTTGGCCAAGGGCATCATTGTCGACGTTTACGGCTTTTCATGTGCTTTAAAGGCGATTTGAATCTACCTCCTGAAATTTGTTTCCTGCCATTCTGCCTTGCTTTCAAGTCGTCTTCGTTGCCTTCCCTCAATATATTTTTGGACGATAGTGATCATTTATAACTCTGCATGTTTGTGAATTGCAGTGCCCCTGAGCTCCATTTTTCAACTCGCTTTTTTGTGAGCTGGTTGCAAAACCACAGGATTGCCTTAGGTCTTATGCTGGTTCCGTGGGGCAGGCTGAGCCTGTGGTTAATTCTTTTTCTTGATGGGAAATTAGAGTGACATGTGCCTCTCCGAACATCTAGGGCTTGTCTCTCATTGTTTCTCCTCCTTCCCCTTCATCCTCTGGACAAATTCCAAACTCTGTGCAACAGGATGTTGAAGGTCCTGACATCCTCAAGTGTGGAGAATGTTAGGAAAGAGGCTGGAGGGGTGAACCCGACAACCAGGGGATTAGGAGATGAGGTGCCTTTTCCAAAATCTTCCTGATCCAACCGTGTACCATCTTCTGCGTGTCACAGGCATGTTTTAGCTGTAGGAAAGGTCCCATGTATGTAAGGAGAACACCAGGGATTTTTACAAATCAGTTTCTCCCCGAACCCCAATCTGGGGAATTTTTAAGCTACTGGTACATGTATGTTCAGTAAGGGACTGGGATGTAGGCAGAGTCCGAACTTTAGAGGATTGAAGTCTTCATGTTCAGAAATGCTCACCATCGGTCTCCTTTAGTTTCCATTTTATCTGTAGTTGATAGATGTTGTCAATATTGATATCTATTGTTTTTCAGATTATTTCCCCTTAGGGGTTATTACAAAATATTGAGTATAGTTCCCTGTGCTATACAGCAGTTCCTTGTTGATGATATATTTTATACATAGCAGTGTGTATATGTTAATCCGAAACTGTTAATTTATCCCTCCTCCCACCTTTCCCCTTTGGTAATAAAAAAATACAAGATTTTATACTTCTCAGAAATCTAGGAGCTGAAAGAGAGGTATCATTTTCAATGGAAAATCATTCAAAACAAGATTGAAACTTCAGCCAAGATTAGTAGATCCACATCCTTGGAAAGAAATCACTGCATTTCTCTAATGTTGATCTGACAATATGACAAACCCCTCCACTGAACTTGCTTATAATAAAGTGATGGAAATATCAAATGGAAGTGTTAGAAATACCTTATTTTACACGAGCCTTATACACTGCTCTATGTTAACTACAGTTTGGCTCACACATCTGTTCATTGAAGTTACAATATTTGGCTCACACATCTGTTCATTGAAGTTACAATATTTGGCTCACACATCTGTTCATTGAAGTTACAATGTTCTCAAATTCTGTTACTGATCCTGCAGAGTCGGCCCCAACAAGGGTCCCCCTGCCCAGTGTCATTGGAGCCAACAGATCGAGACTGAGTTTGGTTCAGAAGCAAAGGAAAACTTTATATTTTGATCAGAGAATGGAGAGGTGAGAGCGTGCGCTCCCCCGCGGACTGTGGGCCGGGCTGCTCTGTAGGGATCCCGTCAGCGCCAGCGGGAGGGACGGGGCGGAGCTCTCGAGGGCTGAGTTGGCTGGAGCTCAGGCTCTATGTGGCGGAGTCTGCACAGGGCCCCGAGAGCTGAGGTGTCGGCCCAGCCATTTTGCACTAGGAAATCGGGTCTGAAGTGCCAGGTGTGGGACCTCTGCCTGTGGAAACCTAGGAACAAGTGAAATTAGAAAAAGCACAGAGGAAAAAAAGGTTAGACTTTATTTTATTGCCCAGATTCTATTTTTATCTCCCAGGAACTTTTAATGGGCTTTGCCGGTGACAAACCCCTCCTCTGCCTCTTGTCCCATTCCACATTCTTGGGGCGCTGAGGGTGCAGACACCTCTTCTGTAAATGCTTCGTGCTGAGTTGGGTGTCCTCATACCCGGGGGGGAGGGGCAGGACTTCTCCCCAGCAGCCTCCAGGTGAGGTTGATTGTCCCCAGGCCTCCTCCCTCACTGCTCGTCTGCCTGAGCACCAGCGTTGGAAGTTTTATAGATTCTAATGACCTTTAAGGGTCCAGGAAAGAGATGCGCAGGGACGCTGGGGGGGGCCGGTTTTACCCTGCTCCACATTGGTTCGGCCCCCTTAGGCTGACGGTTTCTGCCAGCCTAGATGCTCTGACCAGTAGTCTGCGCTTTCTTCAGTTAGGCCACTGAATTAACGTACAAACAGCACCAGGTGTCAGAGCCCTGCCTGCTCAACTCCCAGACAGTCCAGGGCCGGTGGTGATCCAGGACCATGACGGCCACTCAGTCACCGCCCTTTTGAAGTAACCAGGAGTACATCTGGTCTCATTGGTCGCCGTCACCATGGTGTCTGTAGGCTTTTCTATGGTGGCAGCGTTATTTACGGGTCCCCTGCCAGGTTTATTAGCTCCGCTCTGGGTGCAGTAAGTCCTGCAAGCAATAGTCTGTTCTTTTGGGGCACACTCTTGTGGTTTTCTGAGAGAAGCTCCAGGTCAAGTGATGGTCACACGAGTCGTCATGGGGGCCTGTTGCCTCAGGTTGTCTCTCTGGAGGTTGGAGTTGGAGGGCCTCCTCACTCGAGGTCATTGTGCCCACGGAGCGATCCCTGCAACTTCAGGGCATGGTGGGTGGTTAGGATCACCAAGTGGCGTCCTTTACCCTTAGGAGGGAGCTGGCCTTGCGGGCTGCTCATTTCCAGGTTTTTAGATACCCCCAGTATCCTGGTCGGATGGGGTGGCTGGCCAATGCCTGGAGGGCATTCTTGCGTTGTTCCATTTCAAGTGGTCCCAGTTTTGGCACTAAAACTCCAAGGGCGATTCGCCTTCGACCAGGAATGTAAAGGTCAAAGGGTTTAGCTAAATTAGGGAGGTCCAGGGCAAGGGTCTGAATTGACTGCTCTTTCCATTCTTGAAAGGCCGCTTCTGGATTCTATTCAAAAGGATCATCATCTTTTCCTTTCAGTGTTTCATATAGAGGCCCAGGTATTAGACTGTAGTTAGGGATCCAGATGCAGCAAACCCCGGTCTCCCCAGGAACCCCTAAGCTGTCTTCTAGTTTTAGGAAGGGTGAGGCTGCAAATGGCTTCTTCCCTTTCCTGGGATGGGCTTCTCCGATCTTCTGTGAGAATGAAGCCCAGGCAGGTCACCTTAGTCTGTGATATTTGAGCCTTTTTCTTGGACACCTTCTATCTTTTATTGGCTAAGTAGTCCAGAGGCCTCCTTAGTAGGGCTGGCGATCAGAATGTCGTCTGCATTTTTTTTAAATTTATTTATTTATTATTTATGGCTGTGTTGGGTCTTCGTTTCTGTGCGAGGGCTTTCTCTAGTTGCGGCAAGCGGGGGCCACTCTTCATCGCGGTGCGCGAGCCTCTCACTATCGCAGCCTCTCTTATTGTGGAGCACAGGCTCCAGACGCGCAGGCTCAGTAATTGTGGCTCACGGGCCTAGGTGCTCCGCGGCATATGGGATCTTCTCAGACCAGGGCTCGAACCTGTGTCCCCTGCATTGGCAGGCAGATTCTCAACCACTGCGCCACCAGGGAAGCCCAGAATGTCGTCTGCATATTGAAGGAGGGTTCACTTCTCCAGAGGTAGATCTTTTAGGGTTTTAGCTAACGTTTCCCCAAAGATGGTGTGGGAATTTTTGAACCCCTGGGGCAGGACGGCCAAGCAGTATTGTTTTTGTTGTATGTTGAGTCCTGCCACTCACAGCCAAAATTTCTTGTGACTCTGGGACTAATGGAATACAGAAGAAGGCATCATTGAAGTCTAATACAGAATACCATGTCCTGGTGGATGGTAGAATGACCAGCAGGGTGTAGGAATTAGGAACTACTGGATGTATATCCTCTGTGGCTTCACTGACTGTCCTGGCGTCCTTTACCAGGTAACCAGCAGCCCACGGGGCTCTCATGGTCAGGCCCCTCCCAGGATATGGAGCTCACCTGTGCAGGTAGCCAGCAGCCCACGGGGCTCTCGTGGTTAGGCCCCTCCCAGGATATGGAGCTCACCTGTGCAGGTAGCCAGCAGCCCACGGGGCTCTCGTGGTTAGGCCCCTCCCAGGATATGGAGCTCACCTGTGCAGGTACCCAGCAGCCCACGGGGCTCTCGTGGTCAGGCCCCTCCCAGGATATGGAGCTCACCTGGGCAGGTACCCAGCAGCTCACGGGGCTCTCGTGGGCAGGCCCCTCCCTGGATATGGAGCTCCCTTGGACAGGTACCCCGGCAGAGCTGGGCACACAGGAACCGTGCACATAGCCCTCATTGCAGAGCACCCCCAGCACACCTGTCGCTCAGAGCTGACACAGAGCACCTCAGAGCAGGGCTTGAACTAACAAACAGCAGCGCCGACATGTCTGTGACCCTAGGCTTCACTCTGTGCGGCCTCCCTCCACCTGGTCTTCCAGGGGCTTCCACTACAGCCGGGGCACCAGGCCTCTGTCTCCACCCACCACCCCTCCTCTCCCTGACTCCTGGGTTCCTCTCCTTAGGAGAGGGTCTTCTTGAAGTTGTCTTCCACTCATGGACCCGATAAAATGATTAGAAAACAAGCCAGGGCTGCCGCCCCTTGTCTATCCTGACTCTCGGGACCCTACACCTGTTCCTTGGATCTGGCCGGTGCAGCAAGGCCCATTATCTGCAACTCTGAGCCCCTGAGGGGCGAGGATTGGCTGACCTGGGAGCCTGACCTGGCCGGCCAGCCCTTCCCAGGTGTGCCTCGGTTGAGGTCAATATAAACACCCCTCCAGGCAGCAAAAGCCTCTGCAGCTGTGCCTGACGCCATATTCTCTGCCCCGTCAGCAGTCTCGGGGTTGTGCTGGTGGGAGGGAGTAGGGCCCACGGCTCTATGAGTGGCCCCGTGTGAGTGGGGCTCTGCTGGACTTTCTGCAGGAGTTGCCGGGCTGCCACCTGCTAAAGAAGACGATGTGTCACCCATACCTGCTGCTGGAATTTCTCCCCGGGCAGAGGTAGGGAAGGAAAAAAGCAGTGGGGACCGGGGCAGGAGGGGTACCTCAGGCAGGGAAATGGAAAGCTTCCAGAAGAGCGCCCGGGGCCAGGACCGTCCTGGCTGGCCTGCAGGCACCAAGTCGGCCTGCGTGCTGTCGCTGGTGTGACTCCAAGCCCTTTCCTCTAGGCTTTAAAGTCTTTGCACACATTCGGGTGTTTTACCTGGGAAGGGTGGGAAAAGTTCAGCAGCAGCTGGCCTGAGGCTCAGCTCACGTTTACTCAGAGACGCCTCCTCATGGTCCCTCAGCTTTGCAATGAGGACGCTCCTTGCGGGGGAGCTGCTGGCTGCATGGGAGACGATTCCCCACCTCTGACCAACTTCAGAATTGTTTACCACTGGAGCAAGTGCCCTGATAGAGTTTTCCTCTGTATGACCAGTGGGTTCTGTTTTTTTTTTCTTTTTTGGTTCAAGGTAGGTTTTATTCCTCTTTTTGTATTTATAGATATAAGCATGGAAATAATTCATTCATATAAATACGTCTATGGGAAGGACAGAACTTTTTTTTCTGTTTTATGTTTTTAAATATTATTTTTTAATTTTTAAATTTTATTTTATTCATTTTTTTATACAGCAGGTTCTTATTGGTTATCTATTTTATACATATAAGTGTATATATGTCAATCCCAGGCTCGCAATTCATCCCACCACCACCACCCTGCCACTTTCCCCCCTTGGTGACCATACATTTGTTCTCTACATCTGTGTCTCTATTTCTGCCTTGCAAACTGGTTCATCTGTACCATTTTTCTAGGTTCCACATGTATGCGTTAATATACGATATTTGTTTTTCTTTTTCTGACTTACTTCACTCTGTATGACAGTCTCTAGATCTATCCACGCCTCTACAAATGACCCAATTTCATTCCTTTTTATGGCTGAGTAATATTCCATTTTATATATGTACCACATATTTTCCATCTGTCTATCTATGGGAATTTAGATTGCTTCCATGACCTGGCTATTGTAAATAGTGCTGCAATGAACATTGTGGTGAATGTGACTTTTTGAATTATGGTTTTCTCTGGGTATATGCCCAGTAGTAGGATTGCTGGGTCATATGGTAATTCTATTTTTAGTTTTTTAAGGAACCTCCATACTGTTCTCCATAGTGACTGTATCAATTTACATTCCCACAAATAGTGTAAGGGGGTTCCCTTTTCTCCACACCCTCTCCAGCATTTGTTGTTTGTAGATTTTCTGATGATGCCCATTCTAACTTGTGTGAGGTGATACCTCATTGTAGTTTTGGTTTATATTTCTCTAATAATTAGTGATGTTGAGCAGCTTTTCATGTGCTTCTTGGCCATCTGTATGTCTTCTCGGGACAAATGTCTGTTTACGTCATCTGCCCATTTTTGGATTGGGTTGTTTGTTTTTTTACTGTTGAGCTGCATGTGCTGTTTAGATATATTGGAGATTAATCCTTTGTCCATTGATTCGTTTGCAAATATTTTCTCCCATTCTGAGGTTGTCTTTTCGTCTTGTTTGTAGTTTCCTTTGCTTTGCAAACGCTTTTAGGTTTCATTTGCTCCCATTTGTTTATTTTTGTTTTTTATTCCATTACTCTAGTAGGTGGATCAAAAAAGATCTTGTTGTGATTTATGTCAAAGAGTATTCTTCCTATGTTTTCCTCTAAGAGTTTTATAGTGTCCAGTCTTACATTTCGGTCTCTAATCCATTTTGAGTTTATTTTTTGTGTATGGTGTTAGGGAGTGTTCTAATTTCATTCTTTTACATGTAGCTGTCCATTTTTCCCAGCACCACTTATTGAAGAGACTGTCTTTTCTCCATTGTATACCCTTGCCTCCTTTGTCATAGATTAGTGGACCGTAGGTACGTGGGTTTATCTCTGTGCTTTCTATCCTGTTCTATTGATTTATATTTCCGTTTTTGTGCCACTACCATATTATCTTGATTACTGTAGCTTTGCAATATAGTCTGAAGTCTGGAAGTCTGATTCCTCCAGCTCGTTTTTTTTCCCCTCAAGACTGCTTTGGCTATCCGGGGTCTTTTGTGTCTCCCTACAAATTTTAAGATTTTTTTTCTAGTTCTGTAGAAAATGCCAAAGGTATTTTGATAGGGATTGCATTGAATCTGTAGATTGCTTTGGGTAGTATAGTCATTTTCACAATATTGATTCTTCTAATCCAAGAACATGGTATATGTCTCCATCTGTTTATATCATCTTTGATTTCTTTTATCAGTGTCTTATAGTTTTCTGAGTACAGGTCTTTTACTTCCTTAGGTAGGTTTATTCCTAGGTATTTTATTTTTGTTGCAGTGGTAATGGGATTGTTTCCTTAATTTCTCTTTCTGTTCTTTCATTGTTAGTGTATAGGAATGCAAGCAATTTCTGTGCATTAATTTTGTATCCTGCAACTTTACCAAATTCATTGATTAGCTCCAGTGGTTTTCTGGTGGCATCTTTAGGATTCTCTATCTATGATATGATGTCATTTGCAAACAGTGACAATTTTACTTCTTCTTTTCCTTTTTGTATTTCTTTTATTTCTTTTTCTTCTCTGATTGCCATGGCTAGGACTTCCAAAACTATGTTGAATAGTAGTGGTGAGAGTGGACATCCTCGTCTTGTTCCTGATCTTAGAGGAAACGTTTTCAGTTTTTCACCGTTGAGAATGATGTTTGCTGTGGGTTTGTCATATATGGCCTTTATTATATTGAGGTAGTTTCCCTCTATGCCCACACTCTGCAGAGTTTTTATCATAAATGGGTGTTGAATTTTCTCAAAATCTTTTCCTGCATCTATTGAGATGATCATATGGTTTTATTCTACAATTTGTTAATATGGTGTATCACATTGATTTGTGTATATTGAAGAATCCTTGCATCCCTGGGATAAACCCCACTTGATCATGGTGCTTGATCCTTTTAATGTGTTGTTCGATTCTGTTTGCTAGTATTTTGTTGAGGATTTTTACATCTATATTCATCAGTGATATTGGTCTATAATTTTCTTTCCTTGTAGTATCTTTGTCTGGTTTTGGTATCAGGGTGACGGTGGTCTCATAGAATGAGTTTGGGAGTGTTCCTTCCCCTGCAATTGTTTTGAAGAATTTGAGAAGGTTGGGTGTTAGCTCTTCTCTAAATGTTTGACAGAATTCACCTGTGATGCCATCTGGTTCTGGACTTTTGTTTGTTGGAAGATTTTTAATAACAGTTTCAATTTCATTGCTTGTGAAAGGTTTGTTCATATTTTCTATTTCTTCCTGGTTCAGTCTTGGAAGGTTATCCCTTTCTAAGAATTTGTCCATTTCTTCCAGGTTGTCCATTTTATTGGCATAGAGTTGCTTGTAGTAGTCTCTTAGGATGCTTTGTATTCCTGTGGTGTCTGTTGTAACTTCTCCTTTTTCACTTCTAATTTTGTTGATTTGATTCCTCTCCCTCTTTTTCTTGAGTCTGGCTAAAGGTTTATCATTTTTGTTTATCTTCTCAAAGAACCGGCTTTTAGTTTTATTGATCTTTGCTTTCGTTTTCTTTGCTTCTATTTCATTTATTTCTGCTTTGATCTTTATGATTTCTTTCACTCTACTAACTTTGGGTTTTGTTCTTCTTTCTCTAGTTCCTCTAGGTGTAAGGTTAGATTGTTTAGTTGAGATTTTTCTTGTTTCCTGAGGTAGGCTTGTATTGCTATAAACTTCCCTCTTAGAACTGCTTTTGCTGCATCCCATAGGTTTTGGATCATCGTGTGTTTCTTGTCATTTGTCTCTAGGTAGTTTTTGATTTCCTCTTTTATTTCTTCAGTGATCTCTTGGTTATTTAGTAACGTATTGTTTAGCCTCCATGTGTTTTTGTTTTTTATGGTTTTGTCGCTGTTATTGATTTCTAATCTCATAGCATTGTGGTTGGAACAGCTGCTTGATATGATTTCAGTTTTCTTAAATTTACTGAGGCTTTATTTGTGACCCAAGATGTGATCTATCTTGGAGAATGTTCCGTGTGCAGATGAGAAGAACGTGTAATCTGCTGTTTTTGGATGGAATGTCCTATAAATATCAATTAACTATATCTGGTCTATTTTGTCATTTAAAGCTTGTGTTTCCTTATTAATTTTCTGTCTGGATGATCTCCACTGGTGTAAGTGAGCTGTTAAAGTCCCCTGCTATTATGGTGTTACTGTTGATTTCCTCTTTTATAGCTGTTAGCAGTTGCCTTATGTATTGAGGTGCTCCTATGTTGGGCACATATATATCTATAATTGTTATATCTTCTTCTTGGATTGATCCCTTGACCATTATGTAGTGTCTTTCCTTGTCTCTTGTAACATTCTTTATTTTAAAGTCTATTTTATCTGATATGAGTATTGCTACTCCAGCTTTCTTTTGATTTTCATTTGCATAGAATATATTTTTCCATCGCCTCACTTTCAGTCTGTATGTGTCCCTAGGTCTGAAATGGGTCTCTTGTAGACAGCATATATACGGGCCTTGTTTTTGTATGCATTCAGGGAGCCTGTGTCTTTTGGTTGGAACATTTAGTCCATTCACGTTTAAGGTAATTATTGATATGTATGTTCCTATTACTATTTTCTTAATTGTTATGGGTTTGTCTTGGTGGGTCCTTTTCTTCTCTTGTGTTTCCCACTTAGAGAAGTTCCTTTAGCATTTGGTGTAGAGCTGGTTTCATGGTGCTGAATTCTCTTAGCTTTTGCTTGTCTGTAGGGCTTATGATTTCTCTGTCAAATCTGAATGAGATCCTTGCTGGGTGGAGTACTCTTGGTTGTAGGTTCTTCCCTTTCATCACTTTAAATTTATGCCACTCCCTTCTGGCTTGTAGATTTTCTGCTGAGAAATCAGATGTTATCCTTATGGGAGTTCCCTTGTATGTTATTTGTCATTTTTCCCTTGTTGCTTTCAATAATTTTTCTTTGTCTTCAATTTTTGTCAATTTGGTTACTATGTGTCTTGGCATTTTTCTCCTTTGATTTATCCTTCCTGGGACTCTCTGCACTTCCTGGACTTGGGTGGCTATTTCTTTTCCCATGCTAGCGAAGTTTTCGACTATAATCTCTTCAAATGTATTCTCGGGTCCTTTCTCTCTCTCTTCTCCTTCTGGGACCCCTATGATGTGAATGTTGTTGCGTTAAATGTTGTCCCAGAGGACTCTTAGGGTGTCTTCATTTATTTTCATTCTTTTTCTTTATTCTGTTCCATGGCAGTGATTTCCACCTTTCTGTCTTCCAGGCCACTTATCCGTTCTTCTGCCACAGTTATTCTGCTACTGATTCCTTCTGGTGTATTTTTCATTTCAGTTATTATATTGTTCACCTCTGTTTGTTTGTTCTTTAATTCTTCTAGGTGTTTGCTCCTTAATTCTTCTAGGTCTTTGTTAAGCATTTCTTGCATCTTCTCGATCTTTGCCTCCATTCTTTTGCCAAGGTCTTGGATCATGTTCACTATCATTATTCTGAATTCTTTTTCTGGAAGGTTCCCTATCTCCACCTCATTTCGTTTTTTTTCCTAGGGTTTTATCTTGTTCCTTAATCTGGTATAAAGTCCTCTGCCTTTTCATTTTGTCTATCTTTCTGTGAATGTGGTTTTCCTTCCACAGGCTGCAGAATTATAGTTCTTCTTGCTTCTGCTGTCTGCTCTCCAGTGGATGAGTCTATCTTAGAGGCTTGTGCAAGCTTCCTGATGGGAGGGACTGGTGGTGGGTAGAGCTGGGTGTTGCTTTGGTGGGCAAAGCTTTAATCTGCTTGTCTGCAGATTAAATAAAACTTTAATAAAAAGTTTAATCCACTTATCTGCTGATGCATGGGGCTGGGTTCCCTCCCTGTTGGTAGTTTTGCCTGAGGTGACCCAGCACTGGAGCCTACCTTGCTCTTGGTGGGGTTAATGGCGGACTCTGGGAGGGCTCACACCAAGGAGTATTTCCCAGAACTTCTGCTGCCAGTGTCGTTGTCCTCACGGTGAGCCACAGCCACAGCTACCACCTGCCTCTGCAGGAGACCCTCTAAAACTATCAGGTAGTTCTGGTCATTCTCCTACGAGGTCACTGCTCCTTCCCCTGGGTTCTGATGTGCTCACTACTTTGTGTGTGCCCTCCAAGAGTGGAGTATCTGAGTGGAGTTGAGACTCTGAGACTCTGCGTGGAGTCGCACAGACTCTGGGTCCTGTGAAGCTTCGATGCTTTGTGGTTCTAGAAATCCTATAGGAGACGGTCCACAGCAGGTGAAGCTATTGTTGTCAGTTGAGGTGGTGAAGCCAAAGATCTGCAGTTCCGACTAGAGGTGCCGATGTACATACAGGACAAAATCATCTCGTGTGAATGTAGTTCAGGCATGTTTAAGATGAATGGAGCCATGTTAATGCCTACCATATTCTATCTTGAGCCTCTCCTCAGGGACCCCCTCCTCAGTTCCTGAGGCTCCTGTAAGTCATGTACAGGGGACTGGAGAGTGGGCTCTGTCCAATCTGAGCCCTGAGTTACCCTGTGTGTATCTTAGGATACTTTGTATTTCTGTGGGGTCTGTTGTAACATCAACTCTTTCATTTCAGATTTATTTGGGCCCTCTCTTTTTAAAAGAACATACTACTGTTGTCTTTTATTCTTTACAGAAGTTTAATAAGTGTTTGATCTACCTTGACTTACTCTATGTATACTTTTTGCAGTGAGATTTTTACTTTTCTTTGTTTTCTTGTTACTATCAATAATTAGTGAGACTTCTTTTAAGCTACCTTCAACATTGATTATAAAGCTGCTTTATTAGTGATGACAGAGCCTTAATGGAAGTCATGTTCTGGTTGTAAATTAGAATGCAATGTGCCAGCAAAAAGCCCCTTAAGTTTATTTCTCATTACTTCTTGGTCTTTTTTTAATTTAATTTTTATTTTTTATCAGAGCAAATTTGATTAAAATGTTTTGTTTCTTCTAGGTGTGCAAGATGTGGTTCTTTTAAACATATACATATATCTATTCTTCTTTGGATCATTTTCCCATGTAGGTTATGATACAATGTTGAGTAATCTTCTTTTGGTATTACGTAGGTCTTTGGTGATTACACATTTCACATTTGTTTCTATATCTATGTTAACCCCAATATCCTAAGGTATCCAATCCTCACACCTTTCCATTTGGTGAACCATAAGTTAGTTTAGTGAATCTGTGATTGCATTTCTCTGTGGAAATATCTTCATTGGTATCAATTTTTAGCTAAGATCTATAAGTGATATTATAGGATATGTGTCTTTTGCTTTCTGACTTAGTACAATTTGCCTGATTACCTCAAGAATCATACATGGTGCTGCAAATAGCATTGTTTTATTTTTTTCCCTGGCTAATATTCCATCTGTACGTGTACCAGTTCTTCTTTGGCCACGCACCTCTTGATGGACCTTTTGGTTGTCTCCATGTCTTGGCTATTGTAATACTGCTGCAATACACATTTGCTTGCCTGTGTCTTTCCAGTTCTATCTTCTTATGTTATAGTCCAAGGAGTGGGCTTGCTGTATCATATGGTAACTCAGTGTGTACGTTTTAAAGGCACCAGCATTCAGTTCTCATTAGTGGCTCTTTCCAGGTTACGTCCAACTTAAAGTTGAGGGTATGCATTTCTCCAAAACACCTTCAGTATTTATTGTTTGTAGTTTTCTTGCTGAGGGTTATTCTGACAGGTATGAGCTGATACCCCTTTGTGGTTGAATTTGCATGTATCCCATAATCTGTTGAAATTGAGCTTTAAAGCATGTCCTTTCTATTTATCAAACAGTGATTACAGCTTAGTTCTTCAAGGTGTTTTCTTAAAGTATGTGTCACATTTTGAAAATTTTTGGCCATTACCTCCCTCGAGACATTTTGAGGGCAGTTTTCATTTACAGCCCTGCATTACTTGTTCATATGAAGTGACCATTAGCACAGGCTTTAAAGCTGCTTTTGCAGGTAACGGCCAGAGGGCGGCAGCCTTTCTACGTTCCCCACTCTGGTAACTAGGGAAACAGACCTTTCGGCCTGTGGTGTTCCTCGGTTATAAATTAGAGTGCAATGTGCCCGGATAAACCCACAAATGCTGATGTATCCTTACTTTTGTTTGTTTCTTTTTAAATTTAATTTATATTTAGTATTGGAGTAATAGTCCATTGTGTACATGGACCACTTCTTCTTGGTGCATTCCTCGGTTGATGGACATTTTCATTGCTTCCAAGTGTTGGCTATGGTAAATATTGCTGGAGTGAAGGATTGCCAGCCTGTGACTTTTTTTTTAATTAATTAATTTATTTATTTATTATTTATGGCTGTGTTGGGTCTTCGTTTCTGTGAGAGGGCCCTCTTCAGTTGCGGCAAGCGGGGGTCACTCTTCATTGCCGTGCGTGGGCCTCTCACCATCGCGGCCTCTCTTGTTGTGGAGCACAGGCTCCAGACACACAGGCTCAGCAATTGTGGCTCACGGGCCCAGTTGCTCCGTGGCATATGGGATCTTCCCTGACCAGGGCTCTAACCTGTGTCCCCTGCATTGGCAGGCAGACTCTCAACCACTGCGCCACCAGGGAAGCCCCTGCCTGTGACTTTTTGATTCTCATTTTCTCAGGTGATAGGTCCAGCAGTGGTTTTGATTGATTGACTGGTAGCTCAATGTTTCCCTTTTCAAAGCACCTACATTGTGTTTTCATTAGTGACTCTTAACATGCCCCCCCTTACAACCGAGGGTACGCATTTCTCCACAATCCCTTCAGCATTTATTTTTTGCAGCATTTTTGCTAATGGCCATTCTGACTGCTGTGAGCTGATGGGTATTTGTAATATGGGTATGCATGTCATTAAATAGTCTAAAATTCATCATTTTTCCACGCCTTTTTCTTTTCTGTTAAAAGAAAAAAGAAAAAAAATTGTGAGTACAATATCCGTCTTGAAAGTGTCTTCCTGGAACGTTGCCCTCTTTTGAATTTTTTGGTCAATTTTCAACCCCAGGATTGTTTTGAAATGTAGGTGTCATTTACAGGCCTGCAATGAGTGTGAATATTTAGGGACCATTAGCACTAGGTTTAAGCTGCTGTTGTTCGAAACGGCCACAAGGCAGCAGCATTTCTCCATTATCAAAACTGGTTACTAGGACAGCAAAGCCGTTCTGGAAGTCGTTTTCCTAGGTTGTAAATTTGAATGGAATGGGCTGGAAAACGCCCCATAAGTTTATGTCTGATTAATTCTTTTTCGTTGTTTTAATTTTTTAAATCAGGGTAATGGTTAGAATGTTGTTTGTCCAAGGTGTACACACTGTGGTTCATTTACACATTATTTATAACTATTTATGTAGAGATCCTCTTCCCATGTAAATTATTATGGAGTGTTCTGTAGACCTCCCTTGTTATATGGTCGGTCTTTTTGTAATATGTATATAATATGTATTTGGATCATATCCATATCATATAGTAACACGAATCTTCATTTATCCATTCCCGCCACCTTTCCCTTTAGATGAGCAAAGTTGGTTTTCTAAGTTTGTGAGTGTATTTCTCTGTGAATTGTGTTCATTTGTGTCAGTTATTAGATAACGCCTATTAGTGATATCATAGGATATAAGTCTTTTGCTTTCCGACTTACCTCATGATTTGTGATTATCTCCAGGCTCATTTGTGGTGCCTCAAAGAGCAGGGTTTCCTTGTTTTCCATGGCTAATACTCCACTGTGTACCTGGACCACTTATTCTACATCCATTCACTTGTTGATGGACATTTTTATCGCTTCACTGCCTTGGCTATTGTGAATAATGCTGCACTGCAGCTTTTGCAACCTGTGTGTTCTCGATACTTGTCTTCTCAGGTGAGAGGTCCAATGGTGCGCCTGCTGGATTGAATGGTACCTAAATTTTTACTTTTAAACGCAGCTCTTTTCTGTTCTCATTACTGGCTGTTAACCACTTTGCATCTCACCAGCAGCTAGAGGATACACAATTCTCTACAACCGCATCAGCATTTATGGTTTGTAGACTTTTTGCTGATGGTCAGTCGACTGGTGTGATTGGAAACCCTTTTGTTGATTAGATTGCATGAGTCTAATAATTCCTGAGGTTGAGCCTTAATCCATTCTCCTTTTTTTTAAAGACAGTGAGTAATACTTACCTCTTCATAGTATTTTATTGAAAAATTTGCCTGTATTAAATTTTTTTTTCCGTTCCCTACCTCAGCACAATTTTTGACGGCAGGTGTCCTTTACAGCCCTGAGTCCTTGTGAATTTTAAGTGACCATTAGCTGTGGGTTTAAAGCCGCTCTTGCGGGAAACGGCCACAAGGCGGCAGCATTTCTCCTTTACCAAATCTGGTTACTATGGCAACAGAGCCTTACTGGAAGTGGTGGTCTAGGTTGCAAATTAGAATGGAATGTGCCAGGAAAAAGCCCTTTAAGTTTATGTCTCATTACTTCTTGTTCATATTTTTAAATTAATTTTTATTTTTTGTCACAGCAAACTTGATTACAATGTTTTGTTTGTTCTAGGTGTGCAAGATGTGGTTCTTTCACACATATACATATATCTATTCTTCTTCGGATCCTTTTCTCATGTAGGTTATGACACAATGTAGAGTAGTCTTCTCTTGGTATTCTGTAGGTCTTTGGTGATTATATATTTCACATGTGTTTGTATGTCTCTGTTAACCTCAATATGGTAATGTATCCAATCCTCACAACTTTCCATCTGGTGAACCATAAGTTTCTTTAATGAATCTGTGATTGCCTTTCTCTGTGGAAATATCTTCGTTTCTATCAATTTTTAGGTAACACCTATATCTGATATGACAGGATATGTGTCTTTCACTTTCTCACTTACTACAAGTTGTGTGATTACCTCTAGACTCATCTATGGTGCTGCAAATGGCATTGTTTCATTTTGTCACTAGCTCGTATTCCATCTGTACATGTAGCAGTTCTTCTTTGTCCACCCATTTGTCAGTGGACTTTTTTGTTACTTGCATATATTGGCTATTGTAATAGTATGCATTGCAGATTTGCCTGCCTGTGTCCTTCCAATTCTGTCTTCGTCGGTTATAGTCCAGGAATAGGTCTGCTAGGTCATATGGTAGCTCAGTGTTTACCTTTTAAAGGTACCTCCATTCTGTTATCATTAGTGGCTCTTTCCAGGTTACGTCCCACTTAAAGTTGAGGGTATACATTTCTCCACAGCACCTTCAGCATTTATTATTTGTAGTTTTTGCTGATGGTTATTCTGACGGGTGTGAGCTGACACCTCTTTACGGTTGAATTTGCATGTGTCTCATATTCCATTGCAAGTGAGCTTTAAGGCAAGTCATTTTTATTTTTCAAGCTGTAATTACAGCTTAGTTCTTCAAAGTGCTTTCTTAAAGTTTGTGTCAAATTTTGAAATGTTTTGGCCATTACCTCCCTCAAGACATTTTGAGGGCAGGTTTCATTTTCAGCCCTACAGTACTTGTTCATATGAAGTGACCATTAGCACAGGCTTTAAACTGCTTTTGCAGGTAACGGCCACAGGGCTGCTACCTTTCTACATTCCCCACACTGATACTAGGGAAACAGACTTTACGGCCAGTGGTGTTCCTCGGTTGTAAATTAGAGTAGAATGTGCCCAGATAAACACACAAAAGCTGATGACTCATTACTTTTCTTGGAGTTTTAAATTTAATTTTTATTTTTTATTGGAGTTAATATTCTATTCTGTACATGGACCATTTCTTGGTGCATTCCTCTGTTGATGGACATTTTCATTGTTTCCAAGTGTTGCCTATGGTAAATATTGCTGGAGTGCAGGATTGCCAGCCTGTGACTTTTTGATTCTCATTTTCTCTGGTGATAGGCCCAGCAGTGGGTGTGATTGATGGACTGGTCACTCAGTGTTTACTTTTTCAAAGCACCTCCAATGTGTTTTTATTAGTGGCTTTTACAACGTCCCCCTTAGTACCGAGGGTACGCATTTCTCCACAATTGCTTCAGCATTTATTGTTTGCAACATTTATGCTAATGGCCCTTCTGGCTGCTGTGAGCTGATAGGTTTTTGTAATTTGGGTTTGCATGTCTTTGAAAATTCGTAAAACTCATCATTTTTCTCCACCGTTTTCTTTTCTGTTAAAAAAAAGGAAACAATTGGGAGTACAATATAACTCTTGAAATTGTGTTCTTGGAAGGTTGCCCTCTTTTGAAATTTTTGGTCGATTTTCCACCCCAGAATTTGTTTAGAAAGCAGGTGTTTTTAACGAACTGCAAGTTTGGTGAATATTTAGTGACCTTTAGCAATGGGTTTAAAGCTGCTGTTGTGGGAAGTGGCCTCAAGCAGGCAGCATATCTCCATTCCCATATCTGGGTACTAGGGCAGCAGAGCCTTTCTGGAAGTCGTGTTCCTAGGTTGTAAATTACATTGGAATATGCATGGAGAAACACCCTTTAGTTTATGTCTCATTATTTCTTCTTGGTTTTAATTTTTTTTTTAATTGGGGTAAAGCTTAGAATATTGTTTGTCCTAGGTGTACACAATCTGGTTCATTTGTACATTATATATGTCTATTCAAGTACAGATCCTCTTCCCATGTAAAATGTTACTGAGGGTTCCGCAGACCTCCCTTGCTATATGGTCGGTATTTTTGAGATATGTATATAATATGTGTTTGTATACATATAGTAACACTAATCTTAATTTATCCATTCCCCCCACCTTTCCTTTTAGATGAGCATAGTTTGTTTTCTAAGTCTGTGAGTGTCTTTCTCTGTGGAAATATGTTCCTTTGTGTTAGTTATTAGATAACGCCTATAAGTGATATCATAGAATATAGGTCTTTTGCTTTCCGACTTACCTCATGTTTCATGATTATCTCCAGACTCATTTGTGGCGCCTCAGAGAGCAATGGTTCATTGTTTTCCATGGCTAATATTCTATTGTGTACATGGACCACTTGTTCTTTATCCATTCACCTCTTGTTGGACATTTTGATGCTTCACTGTCTTGGCTATTGTGAATAAGGCTGCACTGCAGCTTTTGCGGCCTGTGTCTTCTCGATTCTTGTCTTCTCAGGTGAGAGGTCCATTGGTGCGCTTGCTGGATTGAATGGTACCTCCCTTTTTACTTTTAAACACAGCTCCTTTCTTTTCTCATTATTGGCTCTTACCCATTTACGTCTCACCAGACGGTAGAGGGTACACAGTTCTCTAAAACCCCTTCAGCATTTATTGTTTGTAGACTTTTTGCTGATGGTCAGTCGACTGGTGTAAGTTGAAACTTTTTGTAGATTAGATTGCATGGGTCTAACCCTCCCTGAGGTTGAGCTTTTATCCATTTTCCTTTTTTTTTAAAAAGAGCGTGAATAAAACTTAACTCTTCATACTCTCTTCTTGAAACATTTGCCTGTTTTAAATTTTTTGGTCCACTCCTTACTTCAGCACAATTTTTTAGGGCAGGTGACCTTTACAGCCCTGAGTCCTTGGGAATGTTAAGTGACCATTAGCTGTGACTTTAAAGCTGCTTTTGCAGGAAACGGCCACAAGGTGGCAGCATTTCTCCTTTACCAAATTTGATTACTAGGGAAACAGAGGCTTAATGCAAGTGGTGTTCTAGGTTGTAAATCTGAATGGAATGTGCCAGGAAAAAGCCCTTTAAGTTTATGTCTCATTACTTCTTGTTCATATTTGTAATTTACTTTTTATTTTTTATCCCAGCAAATTTGATTACAATGGTTTGTTTGTTCTAGGTGTGCAAGATGTGGTTCTTTCACACATATACGTTTATCTATTCTTCCTCGCATCCTTTTCCCATGTAGCTTATGACACAATGTTGAGTAGTCTTCTCCTGGTTTTCTGTACGTCTTTGCTGGTTATATATTTCACATGGTTTGTATATCTCTCTTAAGCACAATATGGTAATGTATCCAATCCTCATCCCTTTCTATTTGGTGAACCATAAGTTTTTTAATGAATCTGTGATTGCCTTTCTCTGTGGAAATATCTTCATTGGTATCAATTTTTAAGTAACTCCTTAAAGTAATACGATAGGATATGTGTCTTTTGCTTTCTCACTTACTACAGGTGGCGTGATTACATCTAGACTCATCTATGGTGCTGCAAATGGCATTGTTTCATTTTTTTCACTAGCGAATATTCCATCTGTACATGGAGGAGTTCTTCTTTGTCCACCCATCTGTTGGTAGACTTTTTGGTTACTTCCATATCTTGGCTATTGTAATACTGTGCAATGCAGATTTGCCTGCCTGTGTCTTTCCAATTCTCTCTTCTTAGATTTTAGGTGGAGGAGTGGGCCTGCTGGATCATACGGTAGCTCAATGTTTACCTTTTTAAGGCACCTCCATTCTGTTCTAGTTCGTGGCCCTTTCCATGTTACGTCCCCCTTGAATTTGAGGGTATGCATTTCTCTACAACACCTTCAGCATTTATTGTTTGTAGTTTTCTTGCTGATGGTTATTCTGACAAGTGTGATCTGATACCTCTTTGTGGCTGAATTCGCACGTGCCTCATAATCCACTGAAATTGAGCTTGCAGACATGTCCTTTTTATTTTTCAAGCTGTGATTACCCCTTAGTTCTTCAAAGTGTTCTCTTAAAGTATGTGTCACATTTTGAAATGTTTTGGCCATTACCTCCCTCCAGACATTTTGAGGGCAGGTTTCATTTACAGTTCTGCCGTACTTGTTCCTATGAAATGACCATTAGCACAGGCTTTAAAGCTGCTTTTGCAGCTAACTGCCAGAGGGCGGCAGACTTTCTATGTCCCCCACCCTGGTAACTAGGGAAAAGCCCTTGCGGCCTGTGGTGTTTCTCGGTTATAAATTAGAGTGGAGTGTGCCCGGACAAACCCACACAAGCTGATGTCTCCTTACTTTTGTTGGATTTTTACATTTAATTTTTATTTTTTATTGGAGTAATTTTCCACTGTGTACGTGGACCACTTCTACTTTGTGCATTCCTCGGTTGATGGACATTTTCATTGCTTCCAAGTGTTGGCTATGGTAAATATTGTTGGAGTGCAGGATTGCCAGCCTGTGACTTTTTGATTCTCATTTTCTCAGGTGATAGGCCCAGCAGTGGGTGTGATTGATTGACTGGCAGCACAGTGTTTCCCTTTTCAAAGCACCTTCTTTGTGTTTTCATTAGTGGCTCTTACCTCGTCCCCCTTAGAATCCAGGGTACGCATTTCTCCACAATCGCTTCAGCATTTACTGTTTGCAATATTTATGCTAATGGCTCTTCTGGCTGTTGTGAGCTGATAGGTTTTTGTAATTCGGGTTTGCATGTCTTTGAAAATTCGTAAAACTCATCATTTTTCTCCACCGTTTTCTTTTCTGTTAAAAAAAAGGAAACAATTGGGAGTACAATAGAACTCTTGAAATTGTGTTCTTGGAAGGTTGCCCTGTTTTGAAATTTTTGGTCGATTTTCCACCCCAGAATTTGTTTAGAAAGCAGGTGTCTTTTACCGAACTGCAAGTTTGGTGAATATTTAGTGACCTTTAGCAATGGGTTTAAAGCTGCTGTTGTGGGAAGTGGCCTCAAGCAGGCAGCATATCTCCATTCCCATATCTGGGTACTAGGGCAGCAGAGCCTTTCTGGAAGTCGTGTTCCTAGTTTGTAAATTACATTGGAATGTGCATGGAGAAAGCCCCATAAGTTTATGTCTCATTATTTCTTCTTGGTTTTAATTTTTTTTTTAATTGGGGTAAAGCTTAGAATATTGTTTGTCCTAGGTGTACACAATCTGGTTCGTTTGTACATTCTATATGTCTATTCAAGTACAGATCCTCTTCCCATGTAAAACGTTACTGAGGGTTCCGCAGACCTCCCTTGCTATATGGTTGGTCTTTTTGAGATATGTATATAATATGTGTTTGTATACATATAGTAACACTAATCTTAATTTATCCATTCCCCCCACCTTTCCTTTTAGATGAGCATAGTTTGTTTTCTAAGTCTGTGAGTGTCTTTCTCTGTGGAAATATGTTCCTTTGTGTCAGTTATTAGATAACGCCTATAAGTGATATCATAGAATATAGGTCTTTTGCTTTCCGACTTACCTCATGTTTCGTGATTATCTCCAGACTCATTTGTAGTGCCTCAGAGAGCAGTGGCTCATTGTTTTCCATGGCTATTATTCCATTGTGTACATGGACCACTTCTTCTTTATCCATTCACCTGTTGTTGGACATTTTGATTGCTCCACTGTCTTGGCTATTGTGAATAAGGCTGCACTGCAGCTTTTGCGGCCTGTGTCTTCTCGATTCTTGTCTTCTCAGGTGAGAGATCCAATGGTGCGCCCGCTGTATTGAATGGTACCTGCAGTTTTACTTTTAAACACAGCTCCTTTCTGTTCTCATTATTGGCTGTTACCCCTTAACGTCTCACCAGCAGGTAGAGTGTACACAGTTCTCTAAAACCCCTTCAGCATTTATTGTTTGTAGACTTTCTGCTGATGGTAAGTCAACTGGTTTAAGTTGAAACTTTTTGGAGATTAGATTGCATGGGTCTAACCCTCCCTGAGGTTGAGCTTTTATCCATTTTCCTTTTTTTAAAAGAGCGTGAGTAAAACTTAACTCTTCATACTCTCTTCTTGAAACATTTGCCTGTTTTGAATTGTTTTGTCCATTCCCTCCTTCAGCACAATTTTTTAGGGCAGGTGTCCTTTACAGCCCTGAGTCCTTGGGAATGTTAAGTGACCATTAGCTGTGAGTTTAAAGCTTTTCTTGCAGGAAACGGAAACAAGGTGGCAGCATTTCCCCTTTACCAAATTTGGTTCCTAGGGAAACAGAGCCTTAATGGAAGTGGTGTTCTAGGTTGTAAATTAAAATGGAATGTGCCAGGGAAAAGCCCTTTAAGTTTATGTCTCATTACTTCTTGTTCATATTTGTAATTTACTTTTTATTTTTTATCCCAGCAAATTTGATTACAATGGTTTGTTTGTTCTAGGTGTGCAAGATGTGGTTCTTTCACACATATACATGTATCTATTCTTCCTCGCATCCTTTTCCCATGTAGGTTATGACACAATGTTGAGTAGTCTTCTCCTGGTCTTCCGTACGTCTTTGGTGATTATATATTTCGCATGGTTTGTATATCTCTGTTAACCCCAAGACGGTAATGTATCCAATCCTCATCCCTTTCTATTTGGTGAACCATAAGTTTTTTAATGAATCTGTGATTGCCTTTCTCTGTGGAAATATCTTCATTGGTATCAATTTTTAAGTAACTCCTAAAAGTGATATGATAGGATATGTGTCTTTTGCTTTCTCACTTACTACAGGTGGCGTGATTAGGTCTAGACTCATCTATGGTGCTGCAAATGGCATTGTTTCATTTTTTTCACTAGCGAATATTGCATCTGTACATGGAGGAGTTCTTCTTTGTCCACCCATCTGTTGGTGGACTTTTTGGTTACTTCCATATCTTGGCTATTGTAATACTGTGCCATGCAGATTTGCCTGCCTGTGTCTTCCAATTCTCTCTTCTTAGATTATAGGTGGAGGAGTGGGCCTGCTGGATCATATGGTAACTCAATGTTTACCTTTTTAAGGCACCTCCATTCTGTTCTCATTCGTGGCCCTTTCCAACTTACGTCCCACTTGAAGTTGAGGGTATGCATTTCTCCACAACACCTTCCGCATTTATTGTTTGTAGTTTGCTTGCTGATGGTTATTCTGACAATTGTGAGCTGATACCTCTTTGTGGTTGAATTTGCACGTGCCTCATAATCCGTTGAAATTGAGCTTGAAGGCATGTCCTTTTTATTTTTCAAGCTGTGATTACCCCTTAGTTCTTCAAAGTGTTCTCTTAAAGTATGTGTCACATTTTGAAATGTTTTGGCCATTACCTCCCTCCAGACATTTTGAGGGCAGGTTTCATTTACAGTTCTGCAGTACTTGTTCCTATGAAATGACCATTAGCACAGGCTTTAAAGCTGCTTTTGCAGGTAACTGCCAGAGGGCGGCAGCCTTTCTATATTCCCCACCCTGGTAACTAGGGAAAAGCCCTTGCGGCCTGTGGTGTTTCTCGTTTATAAATTAGAGTGGAGTGTGCCCGGACAAACCCACACAAGCTGATGTCTCCTTACTTTTGTTGGATTTTTAAATTTAATTTTTATTTTTTATTGGAGTAATTTTCCACTGTGTACGTGGACCACTTCTACTTTGTGCATTCCTCGGTTGATGGACATTTTCATTGCTTCCAAGTGTTGGCTATGGTAAATATTGTTGGAGTGCAGGATTGCCAGCCTGTGACTTTTTGATTCTCATTTTCTCAGGTGATAGGCCCAAAAGTGGGTGTGATTGACTGACTGGTAGCACCGTGTTTCCCTTTTCAAAGCACCTTCTTTGTGTTTTCATTAGTGGCACTTACCAGGTCCCCCTTAGAATCGAGTGTACACATTTCTCCACAATCGCTTCAGCATTTATTGTTTGCAGCATTTATGCTAATGGCCCTACTGGCTGCTGTGAGCTGATAGGGTTTTAAAATTTGTGTTTGCATGTCTTTGAAAATTCGTAAAACTCATCGTTTTTCTCCGCCGTTTTCCTTTCTGTTAAAAAAAGGAAACAATTGGGAGTACAATATTACTCTTGATATTGTCTTCTTGGAAGGTTGCTCGCTTTTGAATTTTTTGGTCGATTTTCCACCTCAGACTTTTTTAGAAAGCAGGTGTCATTTAGTGAACTGCAAGTTTGATGAATATTTAGTGAACTTTCGCAATAGTTTTAAAGCTCCTGTTGTGGGAAGTGGCCTGAAACAGGCAGCATTTCTCTATTCCCAAATCTGGGTACTAGGGCAGCAGAGTCTTTCTGGAAGTCGTGTTCCTAGGTTGTAAATTACATTGGAATATGCATGGAGAAACACCCTTTAGTTTATGTCTCATTATTTCTTCTTGGTTTTAATTTTTTTTTTTAATTGGGGTAAAGCTTAGAATATTGTTTGTCCTAGGTGTACACAATCTGGTTCATTTGTACATTCTATATGTCTATTCAAGTACAGATCCTCTTCCCATGTAAAATGTTACTGAGGGTTCCGCAGACCTCCCTTGCTATATGGTCGGTATTTTTGAGATATGTATATAATATGTGTTTGTATACATATAGTAACACTAATCTTAATTTATCCATTCCCCCCACCTTTCCTTTTAGATGAGCATAGTTTGTTTTCTAAGTCTGTGAGTGTCTTTCTCTGTGGAAATATGTTCCTTTGTGTCAGTTATTAGATAACGCCTATAAGTGATATCATAGAATATAGGTCTTTTGCTTTCCGACTTACCTCATGTTTCATGATTATCTCCAGACTCATTTGTGGCGCCTCAGAGAGCAATGGTTCATTGTTTTCCATGGCTAATATTCTATTGTGTACATGGACCACTTGTTCTTTATCCATTCACCTCTTGTTGGACATTTTGATGCTTCACTGTCTTGGCTATTGTGAATAAGGCTGCACTGCAGCTTTTGCGGCCTGTGTCTTCTCGATTCTTGTCTTCTCAGGTGAGAGGTCCATTGGTGCGCTTGCTGGATTGAATGGTACCTCCCTTTTTACTTTTAAACACAGCTCCTTTCTTTTCTCATTATTGGCTCTTACCCATTTACGTCTCACCAGACGGTAGAGGGTACACAGTTCCCTAAAACCCCTTCAGCATTTATTGTTTGTAGACTTTTTGCTGATGGTCAGTCGACTGGTGTAAGTTGAAACTTTTTGTAGATTAGATTGCATGGGTCTAACACTCCCTGAGGTTGAGCTTTTATCCATTTTCCTTTTTTTTAAAAAGAGCGTGAATAAAACTTAACTCTTCATACTCTCTTCTTGAAACATTTGCCTGTTTTAAATTTTTTGGTCCACTCCTTACTTCAGCACAATTTTTTAGGGCAGGTGACCTTTACAGCCCTGAGTCCTTGGGAATGTTAAGTGACCATTAGCTGTGACTTTAAAGCTGCTTTTGCAGGAAACGGCCACAAGGTGGCAGCATTTCTCCTTTACCAAATTTGGTTACTAGGGAAACAGAGGCTTAATGGAAGTGGTGTTCTAGGTTGTAAATCTGAATGGAATGTGCCAGGAAAAAGCCCTTTAAGTTTATGTCTCATTACTTCTTGTTCATATTTGTAATTTACTTTTTATTTTTTATCCCAGCAAATTTGATTACAATGGTTTGTTTGTTCTAGGTGTGCAAGATGTGGTTCTTTCACACATATACGTTTATCTATTCTTCCTCGCATCCTTTTCCCATGTAGCTTATGACACAATGTTGAGTAGTCTTCTCCTGGTTTTCTGTACGTCTTTGCTGGTTATATATTTCACATGGTTTGTATATCTCTCTTAAGCACAATATGGTAATGTATCCAATCCTCATCCCTTTCTATTTGGTGAACCATAAGTTTTTTAATGAATCTGTGATTGCCTTTCTCTGTGGAAATATCTTCATTGGTATCAATTTTTAAGTAACTCCTTAAAGTAATACGATAGGATATGTGTCTTTTGCTTTCTCACTTACTACAGGTGGCGTGATTACATCTAGACTCATCTATGGTGCTGCAAATGGCATTGTTTCATTTTTTTCACTAGCGAATATTCCATCTGTACATGGAGGAGTTCTTCTTTGTCCACCCATCTGTTGGTAGACTTTTTGGTTACTTCCATATCTTGGCTATTGTAATACTGTGCAATGCAGATTTGCCTGCCTGTGTCTTTCCAATTCTCTCTTCTTAGATTTTAGGTGGAGGAGTGGGCCTGCTGGATCATACGGTAGCTCAATGTTTACCTTTTTAAGGCACCTCCATTCTGTTCTAGTTCGTGGCCCTTTCCATGTTACGTCCCCCTTGAATTTGAGGGTATGCATTTCTCTACAACACCTTCAGCATTTATTGTTTGTAGTTTTCTTGCTGATGGTTATTCTGACAAGTGTGATCTGATACCTCTTTGTGGCTGAATTCGCACGTGCCTCATAATCCACTGAAATTGAGCTTGCAGACATGTCCTTTTTATTTTTCAAGCTGTGATTACCCCTTAGTTCTTCAAAGTGTTCTCTTAAAGTATGTGTCACATTTTGAAATGTTTTGGCCATTACCTCCCTCCAGACATTTTGAGGGCAGGTTTCATTTACAGTTCTGCCGTACTTGTTCCTATGAAATGACCATTAGCACAGGCTTTAAAGCTGCTTTTGCAGCTAACTGCCAGAGGGCGGCAGACTTTCTATGTCCCCCACCCTGGTAACTAGGGAAAAGCCCTTGCGGCCTGTGGTGTTTCTCGGTTATAAATTAGAGTGGAGTGTGCCCGGACAAACCCACACAAGCTGATGTCTCCTTACTTTTGTTGGATTTTTACATTTAATTTTTATTTTTTATTGGAGTAATTTTCCACTGTGTACGTGGACCACTTCTACTTTGTGCATTCCTCGGTTGATGGACATTTTCATTGCTTCCAAGTGTTGGCTATGGTAAATATTGTTGGAGTGCAGGATTGCCAGCCTGTGACTTTTTGATTCTCATTTTCTCAGGTGATAGGCCCAGCAGTGGGTGTGATTGATTGACTGGTAGCACAGTGTTTCCCTTTTCAAAGCACCTTCTTTGTGTTTTCATTAGTGGCTCTTACCTCGTCCCCCTTAGAATCCAGGGTACGCATTTCTCCACAATCGCTTCAGCATTTACTGTTTGCAATATTTATGCTAATGGCTCTTCTGGCTGTTGTGAGCTGATAGGTTTTTGTAATTCGGGTTTGCATGTCTTTGAAAATTCGTAAAACTCATCATTTTTCTCCACCGTTTTCTTTTCTGTTAAAAAAAAGGAAACAATTGGGAGTACAATAGAACTCTTGAAATTGTGTTCTTGGAAGGTTGCCCTGTTTTGAAATTTTTGGTCGATTTTCCACCCCAGAATTTGTTTAGAAAGCAGGTGTCTTTTACCGAACTGCAAGTTTGGTGAATATTTAGTGACCTTTAGCAATGGGTTTAAAGCTGCTGTTGTGGGAAGTGGCCTCAAGCAGGCAGCATATCTCCATTCCCATATCTGGGTACTAGGGCAGCAGAGCCTTTCTGGAAGTCGTGTTCCTAGTTTGTAAATTACATTGGAATGTGCATGGAGAAAGCCCCATAAGTTTATGTCTCATTATTTCTTCTTGGTTTTAATTTTTTTTTTAATTGGGGTAAAGCTTAGAATATTGTTTGTCCTAGGTGTACACAATCTGGTTCGTTTGTACATTCTATATGTCTATTCAAGTACAGATCCTCTTCCCATGTAAAACGTTACTGAGGGTTCCGCAGACCTCCTTTGCTATATGGTTGGTCTTTTTGAGATATGTATATAATATGTGTTTGTATACATATAGTAACACTAATCTTAATTTATCCATTCCCCCCACCTTTCCTTTTAGATGAGCATAGTTTGTTTTCTAAGTCTGTGAGTGTCTTTCTCTGTGGAAATATGTTCCTTTGTGTCAGTTATTAGATAACGCCTATAAGTGATATCATAGAATATAGGTCTTTTGCTTTCCGACTTACCTCATGTTTCGTGATTATCTCCAGACTCATTTGTAGTGCCTCAGAGAGCAGTGGCTCATTGTTTTCCATGGCTATTATTCCATTGTGTACATGGACCACTTCTTCTTTATCCATTCACCTGTTGTTGGACATTTTGATTGCTCCACTGTCTTGGCTATTGTGAATAAGGCTGCACTGCAGCTTTTGCGGCCTGTGTCTTCTCGATTCTTGTCTTCTCAGGTGAGAGATCCAATGGTGCGCCTGCTGTATTGAATGGTACCTGCAGTTTTACTTTTAAACACAGCTCCTTTCTGTTCTCATTATTGGCTGTTACCCCTTAACGTCTCACCAGCAGGTAGAGTGTACACAGTTCTCTAAAACCCCTTCAGCATTTATTGTTTGTAGACTTTCTGCTGATGGTAAGTCAACTGGTTTAAGTTGAAACTTTTTGGAGATTAGATTGCATGGGTCTAACCCTCCCTGAGGTTGAGCTTTTATCCATTTTCCTTTTTTTAAAAGAGCGTGAGTAAAACTTAACTCTTCATACTCTCTTCTTGAAACATTTGCCTGTTTTGAATTGTTTTGTCCATTCCCTCCTTCAGCACAATTTTTTAGGGCAGGTGTCCTTTACAGCCCTGAGTCCTTGGGAATGTTAAGTGACCATTAGCTGTGAGTTTAAAGCTTTTCTTGCAGGAAACGGAAACAAGGTGGCAGCATTTCCCCTTTACCAAATTTGGTTCCTAGGGAAACAGAGCCTTAATGGAAGTGGTGTTCTAGGTTGTAAATTAAAATGGAATGTGCCAGGGAAAAGCCCTTTAAGTTTATGTCTCATTACTTCTTGTTCATATTTGTAATTTACTTTTTATTTTTTATCCCAGCAAATTTGATTACAATGGTTTGTTTGTTCTAGGTGTGCAAGATGTGGTTCTTTCACACATATACATGTATCTATTCTTCCTCGCATCCTTTTCCCATGTAGGTTATGACACAATGTTGAGTAGTCTTCTCCTGGTCTTCCGTACGTCTTTGGTGATTATATATTTCGCATGGTTTGTATATCTCTGTTAACCCCAAGACGGTAATGTATCCAATCCTCATCCCTTTCTATTTGGTGAACCATAAGTTTTTTAATGAATCTGTGATTGCCTTTCTCTGTGGAAATATCTTCATTGGTATCAATTTTTAAGTAACTCCTAAAAGTGATATGATAGGATATGTGTCTTTTGCTTTCTCACTTACTACAGGTGGCGTGATTAGGTCTAGACTCATCTATGGTGCTGCAAATGGCATTGTTTCATTTTTTTCACTAGCGAATATTGCATCTGTACATGGAGGAGTTCTTCTTTGTCCACCCATCTGTTGGTGGACTTTTTGGTTACTTCCATATCTTGGCTATTGTAATACTGTGCCATGCAGATTTGCCTGCCTGTGTCTTCCAATTCTCTCTTCTTAGATTATAGGTGGAGGAGTGGGCCTGCTGGATCATATGGTAACTCAATGTTTACCTTTTTAAGGCACCTCCATTCTGTTCTCATTCGTGGCCCTTTCCAACTTACGTCCCACTTGAAGTTGAGGGTATGCATTTCTCCACAACACCTTCCGCATTTATTGTTTGTAGTTTGCTTGCTGATGGTTATTCTGACAATTGTGAGCTGATACCTCTTTGTGGTTGAATTTGCACGTGCCTCATAATCCGTTGAAACTGAGCTTGAAGGCATGTCCTTTTTATTTTTCAAGCTGTGATTACCCCTTAGTTCTTCAAAGTGTTCTCTTAAAGTATGTGTCACATTTTGAAATGTTTTGGCCATTACCTCCCTCCAGACATTTTGAGGGCAGGTTTCATTTACAGTTCTGCAGTACTTGTTCCTATGAAATGACCATTAGCACAGGCTTTAAAGCTGCTTTTGCAGGTAACTGCCAGAGGGCGGCAGCCTTTCTATATTCCCCACCCTGGTAACTAGGGAAAAGCCCTTGCGGCCTGTGGTGTTTCTCGGTTATAAATTAGAGTGGAGTGTGCCCGGACAAACCCACACAAGCTGATGTCTCCTTACTTTTGTTGGATTTTTAAATTTAATTTTTATTTTTTATTGGAGTAATTTTCCACTGTGTACGTGGACCACTTCTACTTTGTGCATTCCTCGGTTGATGGACATTTTCATTGCTTCCAAGTCTTGGCTATGGTAAATATTGTTGGAGTGCAGGATTGCCAGCCTGTGACTTTTTGATTCTCATTTTCTCAGGTGATAGGCCCAAAAGTGGGTGTGATTGACTGACTGGTAGCACCGTGTTTCCCTTTTCAAAGCACCTTCTTTGTGTTTTCATTAGTGGCACTTACCAGGTCCCCCTTAGAATCGAGTGTACACATTTCTCCACAATCGCTTCAGCATTTATTGTTTGCAGCATTTATGCTAATGGCCCTACTGGCTGCTGTGAGCTGATAGGGTTTTAAAATTTGTGTTTGCATGTCTTTGAAAATTCGTAAAACTCATCGTTTTTCTCCGCCGTTTTCCTTTCTGTTAAAAAAAGGAAACAATTGGGAGTACAATATTACTCTTGATATTGTCTTCTTGGAAGGTTGCTCGCTTTTGAATTTTTTGGTCGATTTTCCACCTCAGACTTTTTTAGAAAGCAGGTGTCATTTAGTGAACTGCAAGTTTGATGAATATTTAGTGAACTTTCGCAATAGTTTTAAAGCTCCTGTTGTGGGAAGTGGCCTGAAACAGGCAGCATTTCTCTATTCCCAAATCTGGGTACTAGGGCAGCAGAGTCTTTCTGGAAGTCGTGTTCCTAGGTTGTAAATTACATTGGAATATGCATGGAGAAACACCCTTTAGTTTATGTCTCATTATTTCTTCTTGGTTTTAATTTTTTTTTTTAATTGGGGTAAAGCTTAGAATATTGTTTGTCCTAGGTGTACACAATCTGGTTCATTTGTACATTCTATATGTCTATTCAAGTACAGATCCTCTTCCCATGTAAAATGTTACTGAGGGTTCCGCAGACCTCCCTTGCTATATGGTCGGTATTTTTGAGATATGTATATAATATGTGTTTGTATACATATAGTAACACTAATCTTAATTTATCCATTCCCCCCACCTTTCCTTTTAGATGAGCATAGTTTGTTTTCTAAGTCTGTGAGTGTCTTTCTCTGTGGAAATATGTTCCTTTGTGTCAGTTATTAGATAACGCCTATAAGTGATATCATAGAATATAGGTCTTTTGCTTTCCGACTTACCTCATGTTTCATGATTATCTCCAGACTCATTTGTGGCGCCTCAGAGAGCAATGGTTCATTGTTTTCCATGGCTAATATTCTATTGTGTACATGGACCACTTGTTCTTTATCCATTCACCTCTTGTTGGACATTTTGATGCTTCACTGTCTTGGCTATTGTGAATAAGGCTGCACTGCAGCTTTTGCGGCCTGTGTCTTCTCGATTCTTGTCTTCTCAGGTGAGAGGTCCATTGGTGCGCTTGCTGGATTGAATGGTACCTCCCTTTTTACTTTTAAACACAGCTCCTTTCTTTTCTCATTATTGGCTCTTACCCATTTACGTCTCACCAGACGGTAGAGGGTACACAGTTCCCTAAAACCCCTTCAGCATTTATTGTTTGTAGACTTTTTGCTGATGGTCAGTCGACTGGTGTAAGTTGAAACTTTTTGTAGATTAGATTGCATGGGTCTAACACTCCCTGAGGTTGAGCTTTTATCCATTTTCCTTTTTTTTAAAAAGAGCGTGAATAAAACTTAACTCTTCATACTCTCTTCTTGAAACATTTGCCTGTTTTAAATTTTTTGGTCCACTCCTTACTTCAGCACAATTTTTTAGGGCAGGTGACCTTTACAGCCCTGAGTCCTTGGGAATGTTAAGTGACCATTAGCTGTGACTTTAAAGCTGCTTTTGCAGGAAACGGCCACAAGGTGGCAGCATTTCTCCTTTACCAAATTTGGTTACTAGGGAAACAGAGGCTTAATGGAAGTGGTGTTCTAGGTTGTAAATCTGAATGGAATGTGCCAGGAAAAAGCCCTTTAAGTTTATGTCTCATTACTTCTTGTTCATATTTGTAATTTACTTTTTATTTTTTATCCCAGCAAATTTGATTACAATGGTTTGTTTGTTCTAGGTGTGCAAGATGTGGTTCTTTCACACATATACGTTTATCTATTCTTCCTCGCATCCTTTTCCCATGTAGCTTATGACACAATGTTGAGTAGTCTTCTCCTGGTTTTCTGTACGTCTTTGCTGGTTATATATTTCACATGGTTTGTATATCTCTCTTAAGCACAATATGGTAATGTATCCAATCCTCATCCCTTTCTATTTGGTGAAGCATAAGTTTTTTAATGAATCTGTGATTGCCTTTCTCTGTGGAAATATCTTCATTGGTATCAATTTTTAAGTAACTCCTTAAAGTAATACGATAGGATATGTGTCTTTTGCTTTCTCACTTACTACAGGTGGCGTGATTACATCTAGACTCATCTATGGTGCTGCAAATGGCATTGTTTCATTTTTTTCACTAGCGAATATTCCATCTGTACATGGAGGAGTTCTTCTTTGTCCACCCATCTGTTGGTAGACTTTTTGGTTACTTCCATATCTTGGCTATTGTAATACTGTGCAATGCAGATTTGCCTGCCTGTGTCTTTCCAATTCTCTCTTCTTAGATTTTAGGTGGAGGAGTGGGCCTGCTGGATCATACGGTAGCTCAATGTTTACCTTTTTAAGGCACCTCCATTCTGTTCTAGTTCGTGGCCCTTTCCATGTTACGTCCCCCTTGAATTTGAGGGTATGCATTTCTCTACAACACCTTCAGCATTTATTGTTTGTAGTTTTCTTGCTGATGGTTATTCTGACAAGTGTGATCTGATACCTCTTTGTGGCTGAATTCGCACGTGCCTCATAATCCACTGAAATTGAGCTTGCAGACATGTCCTTTTTATTTTTCAAGCTGTGATTACCCCTTAGTTCTTCAAAGTGTTCTCTTAAAGTATGTGTCACATTTTGAAATGTTTTGGCCATTACCTCCCTCCAGACATTTTGAGGGCAGGTTTCATTTACAGTTCTGCCGTACTTGTTCCTATGAAATGACCATTAGCACAGGCTTTAAAGCTGCTTTTGCAGCTAACTGCCAGAGGGCGGCAGACTTTCTATGTCCCCCACCCTGGTAACTAGGGAAAAGCCCTTGCGGCCTGTGGTGTTTCTCGGTTATAAATTAGAGTGGAGTGTGCCCGGACAAACCCACACAAGCTGATGTCTCCTTACTTTTGTTGGATTTTTACATTTAATTTTTATTTTTTATTGGAGTAATTTTCCACTGTGTACGTGGACCACTTCTACTTTGTGCATTCCTCGGTTGATGGACATTTTCATTGCTTCCAAGTGTTGGCTATGGTAAATATTGTTGGAGTGCAGGATTGCCAGCCTGTGACTTTTTGATTCTCATTTTCTCAGGTGATAGGCCCAGCAGTGGGTGTGATTGATTGACTGGTAGCACAGTGTTTCCCTTTTCAAAGCACCTTCTTTGTGTTTTCATTAGTGGCTCTTACCTCGTCCCCCTTAGAATCCAGGGTACGCATTTCTCCACAATCGCTTCAGCATTTACTGTTTGCAATATTTATGCTAATGGCTCTTCTGGCTGTTGTGAGCTGATAGGTTTTTGTAATTCGGGTTTGCATGTCTTTGAAAATTCGTAAAACTCATCATTTTTCTCCACCGTTTTCTTTTCTGTTAAAAAAAAGGAAACAATTGGGAGTACAATAGAACTCTTGAAATTGTGTTCTTGGAAGGTTGCCCTGTTTTGAAATTTTTGGTCGATTTTCCACCCCAGAATTTGTTTAGAAAGCAGGTGTCTTTTACCGAACTGCAAGTTTGGTGAATATTTAGTGACCTTTAGCAATGGGTTTAAAGCTGCTGTTGTGGGAAGTGGCCTCAAGCAGGCAGCATATCTCCATTCCCATATCTGGGTACTAGGGCAGCAGAGCCTTTCTGGAAGTCGTGTTCCTAGTTTGTAAATTACATTGGAATGTGCATGGAGAAAGCCCCATAAGTTTATGTCTCATTATTTCTTCTTGGTTTTAATTTTTTTTTTTAATTGGGGTAAAGCTTAGAATATTGTTTGTCCTAGGTGTACACAATCTGGTTCGTTTGTACATTCTATATGTCTATTCAAGTACAGATCCTCTTCCCATGTAAAACGTTACTGAGGGTTCCGCAGACCTCCCTTGCTATATGGTTGGTCTTTTTGAGATATGTATATAATATGTGTTTGTATACATATAGTAACACTAATCTTAATTTATCCATTCCCCCCACCTTTCCTTTTAGATGAGCATAGTTTGTTTTCTAAGTCTGTGAGTGTCTTTCTCTGTGGAAATATGTTCCTTTGTGTCAGTTATTAGATAACGCCTATAAGTGATATCATAGAATATAGGTCTTTTGCTTTCCGACTTACCTCATGTTTCGTGATTATCTCCAGACTCATTTGTAGTGCCTCAGAGAGCAGTGGCTCATTGTTTTCCATGGCTATTATTCCATTGTGTACATGGACCACTTCTTCTTTATCCATTCACCTGTTGTTGGACATTTTGATTGCTCCACTGTCTTGGCTATTGTGAATAAGGCTGCACTGCAGCTTTTGCGGCCTGTGTCTTCTCGATTCTTGTCTTCTCAGGTGAGAGATCCAATGGTGCGCCCGCTGTATTGAATGGTACCTGCAGTTTTACTTTTAAACACAGCTCCTTTCTGTTCTCATTATTGGCTGTTACCCCTTAACGTCTCACCAGCAGGTAGAGTGTACACAGTTCTCTAAAACCCCTTCAGCATTTATTGTTTGTAGACTTTCTGCTGATGGTAAGTCAACTGGTTTAAGTTGAAACTTTTTGGAGATTAGATTGCATGGGTCTAACCCTCCCTGAGGTTGAGCTTTTATCCATTTTCCTTTTTTTAAAAGAGCGTGAGTAAAACTTAACTCTTCATACTCTCTTCTTGAAACATTTGCCTGTTTTGAATTGTTTTGTCCATTCCCTCCTTCAGCACAATTTTTTAGGGCAGGTGTCCTTTACAGCCCTGAGTCCTTGGGAATGTTAAGTGACCATTAGCTGTGAGTTTAAAGCTTTTCTTGCAGGAAACGGAAACAAGGTGGCAGCATTTCCCCTTTACCAAATTTGGTTCCTAGGGAAACAGAGCCTTAATGGAAGTGGTGTTCTAGGTTGTAAATTAAAATGGAATGTGCCAGGGAAAAGCCCTTTAAGTTTATGTCTCATTACTTCTTGTTCATATTTGTAATTTACTTTTTATTTTTTATCCCAGCAAATTTGATTACAATGGTTTGTTTGTTCTAGGTGTGCAAGATGTGGTTCTTTCACACATATACATGTATCTATTCTTCCTCGCATCCTTTTCCCATGTAGGTTATGACACAATGTTGAGTAGTCTTCTCCTGGTCTTCCGTACGTCTTTGGTGATTATATATTTCGCATGGTTTGTATATCTCTGTTAACCCCAAGACGGTAATGTATCCAATCCTCATCCCTTTCTATTTGGTGAACCATAAGTTTTTTAATGAATCTGTGATTGCCTTTCTCTGTGGAAATATCTTCATTGGTATCAATTTTTAAGTAACTCCTAAAAGTGATATGATAGGATATGTGTCTTTTGCTTTCTCACTTACTACAGGTGGCGTGATTAGGTCTAGACTCATCTATGGTGCTGCAAATGGCATTGTTTCATTTTTTTCACTAGCGAATATTGCATCTGTACATGGAGGAGTTCTTCTTTGTCCACCCATCTGTTGGTGGACTTTTTGGTTACTTCCATATCTTGGCTATTGTAATACTGTGCCATGCAGATTTGCCTGCCTGTGTCTTCCAATTCTCTCTTCTTAGATTATAGGTGGAGGAGTGGGCCTGCTGGATCATATGGTAACTCAATGTTTACCTTTTTAAGGCACCTCCATTCTGTTCTCATTCGTGGCCCTTTCCAACTTACGTCCCACTTGAAGTTGAGGGTATGCATTTCTCCACAACACCTTCCGCATTTATTGTTTGTAGTTTGCTTGCTGATGGTTATTCTGACAATTGTGAGCTGATACCTCTTTGTGGTTGAATTTGCACGTGCCTCATAATCCGTTGAAATTGAGCTTGAAGGCATGTCCTTTTTATTTTTCAAGCTGTGATTACCCCTTAGTTCTTCAAAGTGTTCTCTTAAAGTATGTGTCACATTTTGAAATGTTTTGGCCATTACCTCCCTCAAGACATTTTGAGGGCAGGTTTCATTTACAGTTCTGCAGTACTTGTTCCTATGAAATGACCATTAGCACAGGCTTTAAAGCTGCTTTTGCAGGTAACTGCCAGAGGGCGGCAGCCTTTCTATATTCCCCACCCTGGTAACTAGGGAAAAGCCCTTGCGGCCTGTGGTGTTTCTCGGTTATAAATTAGAGTGGAGTGTGCCCGGACAAACCCACACAAGCTGATGTCTCCTTACTTTTGTTGGATTTTTAAATTTAATTTTTATTTTTTATTGGAGTAATTTTCCACTGTGTACGTGGACCACTTCTACTTTGTGCATTCCTCGGTTGATGGACATTTTCATTGCTTCCAAGTCTTGGCTATGGTAAATATTGTTGGAGTGCAGGATTGCCAGCCTGTGACTTTTTGATTCTCATTTTCTCAGGTGATAGGCCCAAAAGTGGGTGTGATTGACTGACTGGTAGCACCGTGTTTCCCTTTTCAAAGCACCTTCTTTGTGTTTTCATTAGTGGCACTTACCAGGTCCCCCTTAGAATCGAGTGTACACATTTCTCCACAATCGCTTCAGCATTTATTGTTTGCAGCATTTATGCTAATGGCCCTACTGGCTGCTGTGAGCTGATAGGGTTTTAAAATTTGTGTTTGCATGTCTTTGAAAATTCGTAAAACTCATCGTTTTTCTCGGCCGTTTTCTTTTCTGTTAAAAAAAGGAAACAATTGGGAGTACAATATTACTCTTGATATTGTCTTCTTGGAAGGTTGCTTGCTTTTGAATTTTTTGGTCGATTTTCCACCTCAGACTTTTTTAGAAAGCAGGTGTCATTTAGTGAACTGCAAGTTTGATGAATATTTAGTGAACTTTCGCAATAGTTTTAAAGCTCCTGTTGTGGGAAGTGGCCTGAAACAGGCAGCATTTCTCTATTCCCAAATCTGGGTACTAGGGCAGCAGAGTCTTTCTGGAAGTCGTGTTCCTAGGTTGTAAATTACATTGGAATATGCATGGAGAAACACCCTTTAGTTTATGTCTCATTATTTCTTCTTGGTTTTAATTTTTTTTTTAATTGGGGTAAAGCTTAGAATATTGTTTGTCCTAGGTGTACACAATCTGGTTCATTTGTACATTCTATATGTCTATTCAAGTACAGATCCTCTTCCCATGTAAAATGTTACTGAGGGTTCCGCAGACCTCCCTTGCTATATGGTCGGTATTTTTGAGATATGTATATAATATGTGTTTGTATACATATAGTAACACTAATCTTAATTTATCCATTCCCCCCACCTTTCCTTTTAGATGAGCATAGTTTGTTTTCTAAGTCTGTGAGTGTCTTTCTCTGTGGAAATATGTTCCTTTGTGTCAGTTATTAGATAACACCTATAAGTGATATCATAGAATATAGGTCTTTTGCTTTCCGACTTACCTCATGTTTCATGATTATCTCCAGACTCATTTGTGGCGCCACAGAGAGCAATGGTTCATTGTTTTCCATGGCTAATATTCTATTGTGTACATGGACCACTTGTTCTTTATCCATTCACCTCTTGTTGGACATTTTGATGCTTCACTGTCTTGGCTATTGTGAATAAGGCTGCACTGCAGCTTTTGCGGCCTGTGTCTTCTCGATTCTTGTCTTCTCAGGTGAGAGGTCCATTGGTGCGCTTGCTGGATTGAATGGTACCTCCCTTTTTACTTTTAAACACAGCTCCTTTCTTTTCTCATTATTGGCTCTTACCCATTTACGTCTCACCAGACGGTAGAGGGTACACAGTTCCCTAAAACCCCTTCAGCATTTATTGTTTGTAGACTTTTTGCTGATGGTCAGTCGACTGGTGTAAGTTGAAACTTTTTGGAGATTAGATTGCATGGGTCTAACCCTCCCTGAGGTTGAGCTTTTATCCATTTTCCTTTTTTTAAAAGAGCGTGAGTAAAACTTAACTCTTCATACTCTCTTCTTGAAACATTTGCCTGTTTTGAATTTTTTTGTCCATTCCCTCCTTCAGCACAATTTTTTAGGGCAGGTGTCCTTTACAGCCCTGAGTCCTTGGGAATGTTAAGTGACCATTAGCTGTGAGTTTAAAGCTTTTCTTGCAGGAAACGGAAACAAGGTGGCAGCATTTCCCCTTTACCAAATTTGGTTCCTAGGGAAACAGAGCCTTAATGGAAGTGGTGTTCTAGGTTGTAAATTAAAATGGAATGTGCCAGGGAAAAGCCCTTTAAGTTTATGTCTCATTACTTCTTGTTCATATTTGTAATTTACTTTTTATTTTTTATCCCAGCAAATTTGATTACAATGGTTTGTTTGTTCTAGGTGTGCAAGATGTGGTTCTTTCACACATATACATGTATCTATTCTTCCTCGCATCCTTTTCCCATGTAGGTTATGACACAATGTTGAGTAGTCTTCTCCTGGTCTTCCGTACGTCTTTGGTGATTATATATTTCGCATGGTTTGTATATCTCTGTTAACCCCAAGACGGTAATGTATCCAATCCTCATCCCTTTCTATTTGGTGAACCATAAGTTTTTTAATGAATCTGTGATTGCCTTTCTCTGTGGAAATATCTTCATTGGTATCAATTTTTAAGTAACTCCTAAAAGTGATATGATAGGATATGTGTCTTTTGCTTTCTCACTTACTACAGGTGGCGTGATTAGGTCTAGACTCATCTATGGTGCTGCAAATGGCATTGTTTCATTTTTTTCACTAGCGAATATTGCATCTGTACATGGAGGAGTTCTTCTTTGTCCACCCATCTGTTGGTGGACTTTTTGGTTACTTCCATATCTTGGCTATTGTAATACTGTGCCATGCAGATTTGCCTGCCTGTGTCTTCCAATTCTCTCTTCTTAGATTATAGGTGGAGGAGTGGGCCTGCTGGATCATATGGTAACTCAATGTTTACCTTTTTAAGGCACCTCCATTCTGTTCTCATTCGTGGCCCTTTCCAACTTACGTCCCACTTGAAGTTGAGGGTATGCATTTCTCCACAACACCTTCCGCATTTATTGTTTGTAGTTTGCTTGCTGATGGTTATTCTGACAATTGTGAGCTGATACCTCTTTGTGGTTGAATTTGCACGTGCCTCATAATCCGTTGAAATTGAGCTTGAAGGCATGTCCTTTTTATTTTTCAAGCTGTGATTACCCCTTAGTTCTTCAAAGTGTTCTCTTAAAGTATGTGTCACATTTTGAAATGTTTTGGCCATTACCTCCCTCCAGACATTTTGAGGGCAGGTTTCATTTACAGTTCTGCAGTACTTGTTCCTATGAAATGACCATTAGCACAGGCTTTAAAGCTGCTTTTGCAGGTAACTGCCAGAGGGCGGCAGCCTTTCTATATTCCCCACCCTGGTAACTAGGGAAAAGCCCTTGCGGCCTGTGGTGTTTCTCGGTTATAAATTAGAGTGGAGTGTGCCCGGACAAACCCACACAAGCTGATGTCTCCTTACTTTTGTTGGATTTTTAAATTTAATTTTTATTTTTTATTGGAGTAATTTTCCACTGTGTACGTGGACCACTTCTACTTTGTGCATTCCTCGGTTGATGGACATTTTCATTGCTTCCAAGTGTTGGCTATGGTAAATATTGTTGGAGTGCAGGATTGCCAGCCTGTGACTTTTTGATTCTCATTTTCTCAGGTGATAGGCCCAAAAGTGGGTGTGATTGACTGACTGGTAGCACCGTGTTTCCCTTTTCAAAGCACCTTCTTTGTGTTTTCATTAGTGGCACTTACCAGGTCCCCCTTAGAATCGAGTGTACACATTTCTCCACAATCGCTTCAGCATTTATTGTTTGCAGCATTTATGCTAATGGCCCTACTGGCTGCTGTGAGCTGATAGGGTTTTAAAATTTGTGTTTGCATGTCTTTGAAAATTCGTAAAACTCATCGTTTTTCTCCGCCGTTTTCCTTTCTGTTAAAAAAAGGAAACAATTGGGAGTACAATATTACTCTTGATATTGTCTTCTTGGAAGGTTGCTCGCTTTTGAATTTTTTGGTCGATTTTCCACCTCAGACTTTTTTAGAAAGCAGGTGTCATTTAGTGAACTGCAAGTTTGATGAATATTTAGTGAACTTTCGCAATAGTTTTAAAGCTCCTGTTGTGGGAAGTGGCCTGAAACAGGCAGCATTTCTCTATTCCCAAATCTGGGTACTAGGGCAGCAGAGTCTTTCTGGAAGTCGTGTTCCTAGGTTGTAAATTACATTGGAATATGCATGGAGAAACACCCTTTAGTTTATGTCTCATTATTTCTTCTTGGTTTTAATTTTTTTTTTTAATTGGGGTAAAGCTTAGAATATTGTTTGTCCTAGGTGTACACAATCTGGTTCATTTGTACATTCTATATGTCTATTCAAGTACAGATCCTCTTCCCATGTAAAATGTTACTGAGGGTTCCGCAGACCTCCCTTGCTATATGGTCGGTATTTTTGAGATATGTATATAATATGTGTTTGTATACATATAGTAACACTAATCTTAATTTATCCATTCCCCCCACCTTTCCTTTTAGATGAGCATAGTTTGTTTTCTAAGTCTGTGAGTGTCTTTCTCTGTGGAAATATGTTCCTTTGTGTCAGTTATTAGATAACGCCTATAAGTGATATCATAGAATATAGGTCTTTTGCTTTCCGACTTACCTCATGTTTCATGATTATCTCCAGACTCATTTGTGGCGCCTCAGAGAGCAATGGTTCATTGTTTTCCATGGCTAATATTCTATTGTGTACATGGACCACTTGTTCTTTATCCATTCACCTCTTGTTGGACATTTTGATGCTTCACTGTCTTGGCTATTGTGAATAAGGCTGCACTGCAGCTTTTGCGGCCTGTGTCTTCTCGATTCTTGTCTTCTCAGGTGAGAGGTCCATTGGTGCGCTTGCTGGATTGAATGGTACCTCCCTTTTTACTTTTAAACACAGCTCCTTTCTTTTCTCATTATTGGCTCTTACCCATTTACGTCTCACCAGACGGTAGAGGGTACACAGTTCCCTAAAACCCCTTCAGCATTTATTGTTTGTAGACTTTTTGCTGATGGTCAGTCGACTGGTGTAAGTTGAAACTTTTTGTAGATTAGATTGCATGGGTCTAACACTCCCTGAGGTTGAGCTTTTATCCATTTTCCTTTTTTTTAAAAAGAGCGTGAATAAAACTTAACTCTTCATACTCTCTTCTTGAAACATTTGCCTGTTTTAAATTTTTTGGTCCACTCCTTACTTCAGCACAATTTTTTAGGGCAGGTGACCTTTACAGCCCTGAGTCCTTGGGAATGTTAAGTGACCATTAGCTGTGACTTTAAAGCTGCTTTTGCAGGAAACGGCCACAAGGTGGCAGCATTTCTCCTTTACCAAATTTGGTTACTAGGGAAACAGAGGCTTAATGGAAGTGGTGTTCTAGGTTGTAAATCTGAATGGAATGTGCCAGGAAAAAGCCCTTTAAGTTTATGTCTCATTACTTCTTGTTCATATTTGTAATTTACTTTTTATTTTTTATCCCAGCAAATTTGATTACAATGGTTTGTTTGTTCTAGGTGTGCAAGATGTGGTTCTTTCACACATATACGTTTATCTATTCTTCCTCGCATCCTTTTCCCATGTAGCTTATGACACAATGTTGAGTAGTCTTCTCCTGGTTTTCTGTACGTCTTTGCTGGTTATATATTTCACATGGTTTGTATATCTCTCTTAAGCACAATATGGTAATGTATCCAATCCTCATCCCTTTCTATTTGGTGAACCATAAGTTTTTTAATGAATCTGTGATTGCCTTTCTCTGTGGAAATATCTTCATTGGTATCAATTTTTAAGTAACTCCTTAAAGTAATACGATAGGATATGTGTCTTTTGCTTTCTCACTTACTACAGGTGGCGTGATTACATCTAGACTCATCTATGGTGCTGCAAATGGCATTGTTTCATTTTTTTCACTAGCGAATATTCCATCTGTACATGGAGGAGTTCTTCTTTGTCCACCCATCTGTTGGTAGACTTTTTGGTTACTTCCATATCTTGGCTATTGTAATACTGTGCCATGCAGATTTGCCTGCCTGTGTCTTTCCAATTCTCTCTTCTTAGATTTTAGGTGGAGGAGTGGGCCTGCTGGATCATACGGTAGCTCAATGTTTACCTTTTTAAGGCACCTCCATTCTGTTCTAGTTCGTGGCCCTTTCCATGTTACGTCCCCCTTGAATTTGAGGGTATGCATTTCTCTACAACACCTTCAGCATTTATTGTTTGTAGTTTTCTTGCTGATGGTTATTCTGACAAGTGTGATCTGATACCTCTTTGTGGCTGAATTCGCACGTGCCTCATAATCCACTGAAATTGAGCTTGCAGACATGTCCTTTTTATTTTTCAAGCTGTGATTACCCCTTAGTTCTTCAAAGTGTTCTCTTAAAGTATGTGTCACATTTTGAAATGTTTTGGCCATTACCTCCCTCCAGACATTTTGAGGGCAGGTTTCATTTACAGTTCTGCAGTACTTGTTCCTATGAAATGACCATTAGCACAGGCTTTAAAGCTGCTTTTGCAGCTAACTGCCAGAGGGCGGCAGACTTTCTATGTCCCCCACCCTGGTAACTAGGGAAAAGCCCTTGCGGCCTGTGGTGTTTCTCAGTTATAAATTAGAGTGGAGTGTGCCCGGACAAACCCACACAAGCTGATGTCTCCTTACTTTTGTTGGATTTTTAAATTTAATTTTTATTTTTTATTGGAGTAATTTTCCACTGTGTACGTGGACCACTTCTACTTTGTGCATTCCTCGGTTGATGGACATTTTCATTGCTTCCAAGTGTTGGCTATGGTAAATATTGTTGGAGTGCAGGATTGCCAGCCTGTGACTTTTTGATTCTCATTTTCTCAGGTGATAGGCCCAGCAGTGGGTGTGATTGATTGACTGGTAGCACAGTGTTTCCCTTTTCAAAGCACCTTCTTTGTGTTTTCATTAGTGGCTCTTACCTCGTCCCCCTTAGAATCCAGGGTACGCATTTCTCCACAATCGCTTCAGCATTTACTGTTTGCAATATTTATGCTAATGGCTCTTCTGGCTGTTGTGAGCTGATAGGTTTTTGTAATTCGGGTTTGCATGTCTTTGAAAATTCGTAAAACTCATCATTTTTCTCCACCGTTTTCTTTTCTGTTAAAAAAAAGGAAACAATTGGGAGTACAATATAACTCTTGAAATTGTGTTCTTGGAAGGTTGCCCTGTTTTGAAATTTTTGGTCGATTTTCCACCCCAGAATTTGTTTAGAAAGCAGGTGTCTTTTACCGAACTGCAAGTTTGGTGAATATTTAGTGACCTTTAGCAATGGGTTTAAAGCTGCTGTTGTGGGAAGTGGCCTCAAGCAGGCAGCATATCTCCATTCCCATATCTGGGTACTAGGGCAGCAGAGCCTTTCTGGAAGTCGTGTTCCTAGTTTGTAAATTACATTGGAATGTGCATGGAGAAAGCCCCATAAGTTTATGTCTCATTATTTCTTCTTGGTTTTAATTTTTTTTTTTAATTGGGGTAAAGCTTAGAATATTGTTTGTCCTAGGTGTACACAATCTGGTTCGTTTGTACATTCTATATGTCTATTCAAGTACAGATCCTCTTCCCATGTAAAACGTTACTGAGGGTTCCGCAGACCTCCCTTGCTATATGGTTGGTCTTTTTGAGATATGTATATAATATGTGTTTGTATACATATAGTAACACTAATCTTAATTTATCCATTCCCCCCACCTTTCCTTTTAGATGAGCATAGTTTGTTTTCTAAGTCTGTGAGTGTCTTTCTCTGTGGAAATATGTTCCTTTGTGTCAGTTATTAGATAACGCCTATAAGTGATATCATAGAATATAGGTCTTTTGCTTTCCGACTTACCTCATGTTTCGTGATTATCTCCAGACTCATTTGTAGTGCCTCAGAGAGCAGTGGCTCATTGTTTTCCATGGCTATTATTCCATTGTGTACATGGACCACTTCTTCTTTATCCATTCACCTGTTGTTGGACATTTTGATTGCTCCACTGTCTTGGCTATTGTGAATAAGGCTGCACTGCAGCTTTTGCGGCCTGTGTCTTCTCGATTCTTGTCTTCTCAGGTGAGAGATCCAATGGTGCGCCCGCTGTATTGAATGGTACCTGCAGTTTTACTTTTAAACACAGCTCCTTTCTGTTCTCATTATTGGCTGTTACCCCTTAACGTCTCACCAGCAGGTAGAGTGTACACAGTTCTCTAAAACCCCTTCAGCATTTATTGTTTGTAGACTTTCTGCTGATGGTAAGTCAACTGGTTTAAGTTGAAACTTTTTGGAGATTAGATTGCATGGGTCTAACCCTCCCTGAGGTTGAGCTTTTATCCATTTTCCTTTTTTTAAAAGAGCGTGAGTAAAACTTAACTCTTCATACTCTCTTCTTGAAACATTTGCCTGTTTTGAATTTTTTTGTCCATTCCCTCCTTCAGCACAATTTTTTAGGGCAGGTGTCCTTTACAGCCCTGAGTCCTTGGGAATGTTAAGTGACCATTAGCTGTGAGTTTAAAGCTTTTCTTGCAGGAAACGGAAACAAGGTGGCAGCATTTCCCCTTTACCAAATTTGGTTCCTAGGGAAACAGAGCCTTAATGGAAGTGGTGTTCTAGGTTGTAAATTAAAATGGAATGTGCCAGGGAAAAGCCCTTTAAGTTTATGTCTCATTACTTCTTGTTCATATTTGTAATTTACTTTTTATTTTTTATCCCAGCAAATTTGATTACAATGGTTTGTTTGTTCTAGGTGTGCAAGATGTGGTTCTTTCACACATATACATGTATCTATTCTTCCTCGCATCCTTTTCCCATGTAGGTTATGACACAATGTTGAGTAGTCTTCTCCTGGTCTTCCGTACGTCTTTGGTGATTATATATTTCGCATGGTTTGTATATCTCTGTTAACCCCAAGACGGTAATGTATCCAATCCTCATCCCTTTCTATTTGGTGAACCATAAGTTTTTTAATGAATCTGTGATTGCCTTTCTCTGTGGAAATATCTTCATTGGTATCAATTTTTAAGTAACTCCTAAAAGTGATATGATAGGATATGTGTCTTTTGCTTTCTCACTTACTACAGGTGGCGTGATTAGGTCTAGACTCATCTATGGTGCTGCAAATGGCATTGTTTCATTTTTTTCACTAGCGAATATTGCATCTGTACATGGAGGAGTTCTTCTTTGTCCACCCATCTGTTGGTGGACTTTTTGGTTACTTCCATATCTTGGCTATTGTAATACTGTGCCATGCAGATTTGCCTGCCTGTGTCTTCCAATTCTCTCTTCTTAGATTATAGGTGGAGGAGTGGGCCTGCTGGATCATATGGTAACTCAATGTTTACCTTTTTAAGGCACCTCCATTCTGTTCTCATTCGTGGCCCTTTCCAACTTACGTCCCACTTGAAGTTGAGGGTATGCATTTCTCCACAACACCTTCCGCATTTATTGTTTGTAGTTTGCTTGCTGATGGTTATTCTGACAATTGTGAGCTGATACCTCTTTGTGGTTGAATTTGCACGTGCCTCATAATCCGTTGAAATTGAGCTTGAAGGCATGTCCTTTTTATTTTTCAAGCTGTGATTACCCCTTAGTTCTTCAAAGTGTTCTCTTAAAGTATGTGTCACATTTTGAAATGTTTTGGCCATTACCTCCCTCCAGACATTTTGAGGGCAGGTTTCATTTACAGTTCTGCAGTACTTGTTCCTATGAAATGACCATTAGCACAGGCTTTAAAGCTGCTTTTGCAGGTAACTGCCAGAGGGCAGCAGCCTTTCTATGTTCCCCACCCTGGTAACTAGGGAAAAGCCCTTGCGGCCTGTGGTGTTTCTCGGTTATAAATTAGAGTGGAGTGTGCCCGGACAAACCCACACAAGCTGATGTCTCCTTACTTTTGTTGGATTTTTAAATTTAATTTTTATTTTTTATTGGAGTAATTTTCCACTGTGTACGTGGACCACTTCTACTTTGTGCATTCCTCGGTTGATGGACATTTTCATTGCTTCCAAGTGTTGGCTATGGTAAATATTGTTGGAGTGCAGGATTGCCAGCCTGTGACTTTTTGATTCTCATTTTCTCAGGTGATAGGCCCAAAAGTGGGTGTGATTGACTGACTGGTAGCACCGTGTTTCCCTTTTCAAAGCACCTTCTTTGTGTTTTCATTAGTGGCACTTACCAGGTCCCCCTTAGAATCGAGTGTACACATTTCTCCACAATCGCTTCAGCATTTATTGTTTGCAGCATTTATGCTAATGGCCCTACTGGCTGCTGTGAGCTGATAGGGTTTTAAAATTTGTGTTTGCATGTCTTTGAAAATTCGTAAAACTCATCGTTTTTCTCCGCCGTTTTCTTTTCTGTTAAAAAAAGGAAACAATTGGGAGTACAATATTACTCTTGATATTGTCTTCTTGGAAGGTTGCTTGCTTTTGAATTTTTTGGTCGATTTTCCACCTCAGACTTTTTTAGAAAGCAGGTGTCATTTAGTGAACTGCAAGTTTGATGAATATTTAGTGAACTTTCGCAATAGTTTTAAAGCTCCTGTTGTGGGAAGTGGCCTGAAACAGGCAGCATTTCTCTATTCCCAAATCTGGGTACTAGGGCAGCAGAGTCTTTCTGGAAGTCGTGTTCCTAGGTTGTAAATTACATTGGAATATGCATGGAGAAACACCCTTTAGTTTATGTCTCATTATTTCTTCTTGGTTTTAATTTTTTTTTTTAATTGGGGTAAAGCTTAGAATATTGTTTGTCCTAGGTGTACACAATCTGGTTCATTTGTACATTCTATATGTCTATTCAAGTACAGATCCTCTTCCCATGTAAAATGTTACTGAGGGTTCCGCAGACCTCCCTTGCTATATGGTCGGTATTTTTGAGATATGTATATAATATGTGTTTGTATACATATAGTAACACTAATCTTAATTTATCCATTCCCCCCACCTTTCCTTTTAGATGAGCATAGTTTGTTTTCTAAGTCTGTGAGTGTCTTTCTCTGTGGAAATATGTTCCTTTGTGTCAGTTATTAGATAACACCTATAAGTGATATCATAGAATATAGGTCTTTTGCTTTCCGACTTACCTCATGTTTCATGATTATCTCCAGACTCATTTGTGGCGCCACAGAGAGCAATGGTTCATTGTTTTCCATGGCTAATATTCTATTGTGTACATGGACCACTTGTTCTTTATCCATTCACCTCTTGTTGGACATTTTGATGCTTCACTGTCTTGGCTATTGTGAATAAGGCTGCACTGCAGCTTTTGCGGCCTGTGTCTTCTCGATTCTTGTCTTCTCAGGTGAGAGGTCCATTGGTGCGCTTGCTGGATTGAATGGTACCTCCCTTTTTACTTTTAAACACAGCTCCTTTCTTTTCTCATTATTGGCTCTTACCCATTTACGTCTCACCAGACGGTAGAGGGTACACAGTTCCCTAAAACCCCTTCAGCATTTATTGTTTGTAGACTTTTTGCTGATGGTCAGTCGACTGGTGTAAGTTGAAACTTTTTGGAGATTAGATTGCATGGGTCTAACCCTCCCTGAGGTTGAGCTTTTATCCATTTTCCTTTTTTTAAAAGAGCGTGAGTAAAACTTAACTCTTCATACTCTCTTCTTGAAACATTTGCCTGTTTTGAATTTTTTTGTCCATTCCCTCCTTCAGCACAATTTTTTAGGGCAGGTGTCCTTTACAGCCCTGAGTCCTTGGGAATGTTAAGTGACCATTAGCTGTGAGTTTAAAGCTTTTCTTGCAGGAAACGGAAACAAGGTGGCAGCATTTCCCCTTTACCAAATTTGGTTCCTAGGGAAACAGAGCCTTAATGGAAGTGGTGTTCTAGGTTGTAAATTAAAATGGAATGTGCCAGGGAAAAGCCCTTTAAGTTTATGTCTCATTACTTCTTGTTCATATTTGTAATTTACTTTTTATTTTTTATCCCAGCAAATTTGATTACAATGGTTTGTTTGTTCTAGGTGTGCAAGATGTGGTTCTTTCACACATATACATGTATCTATTCTTCCTCGCATCCTTTTCCCATGTAGGTTATGACACAATGTTGAGTAGTCTTCTCCTGGTCTTCCGTACGTCTTTGGTGATTATATATTTCGCATGGTTTGTATATCTCTGTTAACCCCAAGACGGTAATGTATCCAATCCTCATCCCTTTCTATTTGGTGAACCATAAGTTTTTTAATGAATCTGTGATTGCCTTTCTCTGTGGAAATATCTTCATTGGTATCAATTTTTAAGTAACTCCTAAAAGTGATATGATAGGATATGTGTCTTTTGCTTTCTCACTTACTACAGGTGGCGTGATTAGGTCTAGACTCATCTATGGTGCTGCAAATGGCATTGTTTCATTTTTTTCACTAGCGAATATTGCATCTGTACATGGAGGAGTTCTTCTTTGTCCACCCATCTGTTGGTGGACTTTTTGGTTACTTCCATATCTTGGCTATTGTAATACTGTGCCATGCAGATTTGCCTGCCTGTGTCTTCCAATTCTCTCTTCTTAGATTATAGGTGGAGGAGTGGGCCTGCTGGATCATATGGTAACTCAATGTTTACCTTTTTAAGGCACCTCCATTCTGTTCTCATTCGTGGCCCTTTCCAACTTACGTCCCACTTGAAGTTGAGGGTATGCATTTCTCCACAACACCTTCCGCATTTATTGTTTGTAGTTTGCTTGCTGATGGTTATTCTGACAATTGTGAGCTGATACCTCTTTGTGGTTGAATTTGCACGTGCCTCATAATCCGTTGAAATTGAGCTTGAAGGCATGTCCTTTTTATTTTTCAAGCTGTGATTACCCCTTGTTCTTCAAAGTGTTCTCTTAAAGTATGTGTCACATTTTGAAATGTTTTGGCCATTACCTCCCTCCAGACATTTTGAGGGCAGGTTTCATTTACAGTTCTGCAGTACTTGTTCCTATGAAATGACCATTAGCACAGGCTTTAAAGCTGCTTTTGCAGGTAACTGCCAGAGGGCGGCAGCCTTTCTATATTCCCCACCCTGGTAACTAGGGAAAAGCCCTTGCGGCCTGTGGTGTTTCTCGGTTATAAATTAGAGTGGAGTGTGCCCGGACAAACCCACACAAGCTGATGTCTCCTTACTTTTGTTGGATTTTTAAATTTAATTTTTATTTTTTATTGGAGTAATTTTCCACTGTGTACGTGGACCACTTCTACTTTGTGCATTCCTCGGTTGATGGACATTTTCATTGCTTCCAAGTGTTGGCTATGGTAAATATTGTTGGAGTGCAGGATTGCCAGCCTGTGACTTTTTGATTCTCATTTTCTCAGGTGATAGGCCCAAAAGTGGGTGTGATTGACTGACTGGTAGCACCGTGTTTCCCTTTTCAAAGCACCTTCTTTGTGTTTTCATTAGTGGCACTTACCAGGTCCCCCTTAGAATCGAGTGTACACATTTCTCCACAATCGCTTCAGCATTTATTGTTTGCAGCATTTATGCTAATGGCCCTACTGGCTGCTGTGAGCTGATAGGGTTTTAAAATTTGTGTTTGCATGTCTTTGAAAATTCGTAAAACTCATCGTTTTTCTCCGCCGTTTTCCTTTCTGTTAAAAAAAAGGAAACAATTGGGAGTACAATATTACTCTTGATATTGTCTTCTTGGAAGGTTGCTCGCTTTTGAATTTTTTGGTCGATTTTCCACCTCAGACTTTTTTAGAAAGCAGGTGTCATTTAGTGAACTGCAAGTTTGATGAATATTTAGTGAACTTTCGCAATAGTTTTAAAGCTCCTGTTGTGGGAAGTGGCCTGAAACAGGCAGCATTTCTCTATTCCCAAATCTGGGTACTAGGGCAGCAGAGTCTTTCTGGAAGTCGTGTTCCTAGGTTGTAAATTACATTGGAATATGCATGGAGAAACACCCTTTAGTTTATGTCTCATTATTTCTTCTTGGTTTTAATTTTTTTTTTTAATTGGGGTAAAGCTTAGAATATTGTTTGTCCTAGGTGTACACAATCTGGTTCATTTGTACATTCTATATGTCTATTCAAGTACAGATCCTCTTCCCATGTAAAATGTTACTGAGGGTTCCGCAGACCTCCCTTGCTATATGGTCGGTATTTTTGAGATATGTATATAATATGTGTTTGTATACGTATAGTAACACTAATCTTAATTTATCCATTCCCCCCACCTTTCCTTTTAGATGAGCATAGTTTGTTTTCTAAGTCTGTGAGTGTCTTTCTCTGTGGAAATATGTTCCTTTGTGTCAGTTATTAGATAACGCCTATAAGTGATATCATAGAATATAGGTCTTTTGCTTTCCGACTTACCTCATGTTTCATGATTATCTCCAGACTCATTTGTGGCGCCTCAGAGAGCAATGGTTCATTGTTTTCCATGGCTAATATTCTATTGTGTACATGGACCACTTGTTCTTTATCCATTCACCTCTTGTTGGACATTTTGATGCTTCACTGTCTTGGCTATTGTGAATAAGGCTGCACTGCAGCTTTTGCGGCCTGTGTCTTCTCGATTCTTGTCTTCTCAGGTGAGAGGTCCATTGGTGCGCTTGCTGGATTGAATGGTACCTCCCTTTTTACTTTTAAACACAGCTCCTTTCTTTTCTCATTATTGGCTCTTACCCATTTACGTCTCACCAGACGGTAGAGGGTACACAGTTCCCTAAAACCCCTTCAGCATTTATTGTTTGTAGACTTTTTGCTGATGGTCAGTCGACTGGTGTAAGTTGAAACTTTTTGTAGATTAGATTGCATGGGTCTAACACTCCCTGAGGTTGAGCTTTTATCCATTTTCCTTTTTTTTAAAAAGAGCGTGAATAAAACTTAACTCTTCATACTCTCTTCTTGAAACATTTGCCTGTTTTAAATTTTTTGGTCCACTCCTTACTTCAGCACAATTTTTTAGGGCAGGTGACCTTTACAGCCCTGAGTCCTTGGGAATGTTAAGTGACCATTAGCTGTGACTTTAAAGCTGCTTTTGCAGGAAACGGCCACAAGGTGGCAGCATTTCTCCTGTACCAAATTTGGTTACTAGGGAAACAGAGGCTTAATGGAAGTGGTGTTCTAGGTTGTAAATCTGAATGGAATGTGCCAGGAAAAAGCCCTTTAAGTTTATGTCTCATTACTTCTTGTTCATATTTGTAATTTACTTTTTATTTTTTATCCCAGCAAATTTGATTACAATGGTTTGTTTGTTCTAGGTGTGCAAGATGTGGTTCTTTCACACATATACGTTTATCTATTCTTCCTCGCATCCTTTTCCCATGTAGCTTATGACACAATGTTGAGTAGTCTTCTCCTGGTTTTCTGTACGTCTTTGCTGGTTATATATTTCACATGGTTTGTATATCTCTCTTAAGCACAATATGGTAATGTATCCAATCCTCATCCCTTTCTATTTGGTGAACCATAAGTTTTTTAATGAATCTGTGATTGCCTTTCTCTGTGGAAATATCTTCATTGGTATCAATTTTTAAGTAACTCCTTAAAGTAATACGATAGGATATGTGTCTTTTGCTTTCTCACTTACTACAGGTGGCGTGATTACATCTAGATTCATCTATGGTGCTGCAAATGGCATTGTTTCATTTTTTTCACTAGCGAATATTCCATCTGTACATGGAGGAGTTCTTCTTTGTCCACCCATCTGTTGGTAGACTTTTTGGTTACTTCCATATCTTGGCTATTGTAATACTGTGCAATGCAGATTTGCCTGCCTGTGTCTTTCCAATTCTCTCTTCTTAGATTTTAGGTGGAGGAGTGGGCCTGCTGGATCATACGGTAGCTCAATGTTTACCTTTTTAAGGCACCTCCATTCTGTTCTAGTTCGTGGCCCTTTCCATGTTACGTCCCCCTTGAATTTGAGGGTATGCATTTCTCTACAACACCTTCAGCATTTATTGTTTGTAGTTTTCTTGCTGATGGTTATTCTGACAAGTGTGATCTGATACCTCTTTGTGGCTGAATTCGCACGTGCCTCATAATCCACTGAAATTGAGCTTGCAGACATGTCCTTTTTATTTTTCAAGCTGTGATTACCCCTTAGTTCTTCAAAGTGTTCTCTTAAAGTATGTGTCACATTTTGAAATGTTTTGGCCATTACCTCCCTCCAGACATTTTGAGGGCAGGTTTCATTTACAGTTCTGCAGTACTTGTTCCTATGAAATGACCATTAGCACAGGCTTTAAAGCTGCTTTTGCAGCTAACTGCCAGAGGGCGGCAGACTTTCTATGTCCCCCACCCTGGTAACTAGGGAAAAGCCCTTGCGGCCTGTGGTGTTTCTCGGTTATAAATTAGAGTGGAGTGTGCCCGGACAAACCCACACAAGCTGATGTCTCCTTACTTTTGTTGGATTTTTACATTTAATTTTTATTTTTTATTGGAGTAATTTTCCACTGTGTACGTGGACCACTTCTACTTTGTGCATTCCTCGGTTGATGGACATTTTCATTGCTTCCAAGTGTTGGCTATGGTAAATATTGTTGGAGTGCAGGATTGCCAGCCTGTGACTTTTTGATTCTCATTTTCTCAGGTGATAGGCCCAGCAGTGGGTGTGATTGATTGACTGGTAGCACAGTGTTTCCCTTTTCAAAGCACCTTCTTTGTGTTTTCATTAGTGGCTCTTACCTCGTCCCCCTTAGAATCCAGGGTACGCATTTCTCCACAATCGCTTCAGCATTTACTGTTTGCAATATTTATGCTAATGGCTCTTCTGGCTGTTGTGAGCTGATAGGTTTTTGTAATTCGGGTTTGCATGTCTTTGAAAATTCGTAAAACTCATCATTTTTCTCCACCGTTTTCTTTTCTGTTAAAAAAAAGGAAACAATTGGGAGTACAATAGAACTCTTGAAATTGTGTTCTTGGAAGGTTGCCCTGTTTTGAAATTTTTGGTCGATTTTCCACCCCAGAATTTGTTTAGAAAGCAGGTGTCTTTTACCGAACTGCAAGTTTGGTGAATATTTAGTGACCTTTAGCAATGGGTTTAAAGCTGCTGTTGTGGGAAGTGGCCTCAAGCAGGCAGCATATCTCCATTCCCATATCTGGGTACTAGGGCAGCAGAGCCTTTCTGGAAGTCGTGTTCCTAGTTTGTAAATTACATTGGAATGTGCATGGAGAAAGCCCCATAAGTTTATGTCTCATTATTTCTTCTTGGTTTTAATTTTTTTTTTAATTGGGGTAAAGCTTAGAATATTGTTTGTCCTAGGTGTACACAATCTGGTTCGTTTGTACATTCTATATGTCTATTCAAGTACAGATCCTCTTCCCATGTAAAACGTTACTGAGGGTTCCGCAGACCTCCCTTCCTATATGGTTGGTCTTTTTGAGATATGTATATAATATGTGTTTGTATACATATAGTAACACTAATCTTAATTTATCCATTCCCCCCACCTTTCCTTTTAGATGAGCATAGTTTGTTTTCTAAGTCTGTGAGTGTCTTTCTCTGTGGAAATATGTTCCTTTGTGTTAGTTATTAGATAACGCCTATAAGTGATATCATAGAATATAGGTCTTTTGCTTTCCGACTTACCTCATGTTTCGTGATTATCTCCAGACTCATTTGTAGTGCCTCAGAGAGCAGTGGCTCATTGTTTTCCATGGCTATTATTCCATTGTGTACATGGACCACTTCTTCTTTATCCATTCACCTGTTGTTGGACATTTTGATTGCTCCACTGTCTTGGCTATTGTGAATAAGGCTGCACTGCAGCTTTTGCGGCCTGTGTCTTCTCGATTCTTGTCTTCTCAGGTGAGAGATCCAATGGTGCGCCTGCTGTATTGAATGGTACCTGCAGTTTTACTTTTAAACACAGCTCCTTTCTGTTCTCATTATTGGCTGTTACCCCTTAACGTCTCACCAGCAGGTAGAGTGTACACAGTTCTCTAAAACCCCTTCAGCATTTATTGTTTGTAGACTTTCTGCTGATGGTAAGTCAACTGGTTTAAGTTGAAACTTTTTGGAGATTAGATTGCATGGGTCTAACCCTCCCTGAGGTTGAGCTTTTATCCATTTTCCTTTTTTTAAAAGAGCGTGAGTAAAACTTAACTCTTCATACTCTCTTCTTGAAACATTTGCCTGTTTTGAATTTTTTTGTCCATTCCCTCCTTCAGCACAATTTTTTAGGGCAGGTGTCCTTTACAGCCCTGAGTCCTTGGGAATGTTAAGTGACCATTAGCTGTGAGTTTAAAGCTTTTCTTGCAGGAAACGGAAACAAGGTGGCAGCATTTCCCCTTTACCAAATTTGGTTCCTAGGGAAACAGAGCCTTAATGGAAGTGGTGTTCTAGGTTGTAAATTAAAATGGAATGTGCCAGGGAAAAGCCCTTTAAGTTTATGTCTCATTACTTCTTGTTCATATTTGTAATTTACTTTTTATTTTTTATCCCAGCAAATTTGATTACAATGGTTTGTTTGTTCTAGGTGTGCAAGATGTGGTTCTTTCACACATATACATGTATCTATTCTTCCTCGCATCCTTTTCCCATGTAGGTTATGACACAATGTTGAGTAGTCTTCTCCTGGTCTTCCGTACGTCTTTGGTGATTATATATTTCGCATGGTTTGTATATCTCTGTTAACCCCAAGACGGTAATGTATCCAATCCTCATCCCTTTCTATTTGGTGAACCATAAGTTTTTTAATGAATCTGTGATTGCCTTTCTCTGTGGAAATATCTTCATTGGTATCAATTTTTAAGTAACTCCTAAAAGTGATATGATAGGATATGTGTCTTTTGCTTTCTCACTTACTACAGGTGGCGTGATTAGGTCTAGACTCATCTATGGTGCTGCAAATGGCATTGTTTCATTTTTTTCACTAGCGAATATTGCATCTGTACATGGAGGAGTTCTTCTTTGTCCACCCATCTGTTGGTGGACTTTTTGGTTACTTCCATATCTTGGCTATTGTAATACTGTGCCATGCAGATTTGCCTGCCTGTGTCTTCCAATTCTCTCTTCTTAGATTATAGGTGGAGGAGTGGGCCTGCTGGATCATATGGTAACTCAATGTTTACCTTTTTAAGGCACCTCCATTCTGTTCTCATTCGTGGCCCTTTCCAACTTACGTCCCACTTGAAGTTGAGGGTATGCATTTCTCCACAACACCTTCCGCATTTATTGTTTGTAGTTTGCTTGCTGATGGTTATTCTGACAATTGTGAGCTGATACCTCTTTGTGGTTGAATTTGCACGTGCCTCATAATCCGTTGAAATTGAGCTTGAAGGCATGTCCTTTTTATTTTTCAAGCTGTGATTACCCCTTAGTTCTTCAAAGTGTTCTCTTAAAGTATGTGTCACATTTTGAAATGTTTTGGCCATTACCTCCCTCCAGACATTTTGAGGGCAGGTTTCATTTACAGTTCTGCAGTACTTGTTCCTATGAAATGACCATTAGCACAGGCTTTAAAGCTGCTTTTGCAGGTAACTGCCAGAGGGCGGCAGCCTTTCTATATTCCCCACCCTGGTAACTAGGGAAAAGCCCTTGCGGCCTGTGGTGTTTCTCGGTTATAAATTAGAGTGGAGTGTGCCCGGACAAACCCACACAAGCTGATGTCTCCTTACTTTTGTTGGATTTTTAAATTTAATTTTTATTTTTTATTGGAGTAATTTTCCACTGTGTACGTGGACCACTTCTACTTTGTGCATTCCTCGGTTGATGGACATTTTCATTGCTTCCAAGTCTTGGCTATGGTAAATATTGTTGGAGTGCAGGATTGCCAGCCTGTGACTTTTTGATTCTCATTTTCTCAGGTGATAGGCCCAAAAGTGGGTGTGATTGACTGACTGGTAGCACCGTGTTTCCCTTTTCAAAGCACCTTCTTTGTGTTTTCATTAGTGGCACTTACCAGGTCCCCCTTAGAATCGAGTGTACACATTTCTCCACAATCGCTTCAGCATTTATTGTTTGCAGCATTTATGCTAATGGCCCTACTGGCTGCTGTGAGCTGATAGGGTTTTAAAATTTGTGTTTGCATGTCTTTGAAAATTCGTAAAACTCATCGTTTTTCTCCGCCGTTTTCCTTTCTGTTAAAAAAAGGAAACAATTGGGAGTACAATATTACTCTTGATATTGTCTTCTTGGAAGGTTGCTCGCTTTTGAATTTTTTGGTCGATTTTCCACCTCAGACTTTTTTAGAAAGCAGGTGTCATTTAGTGAACTGCAAGTTTGATGAATATTTAGTGAACTTTCGCAATAGTTTTAAAGCTCCTGTTGTGGGAAGTGGCCTGAAACAGGCAGCATTTCTCTATTCCCAAATCTGGGTACTAGGGCAGCAGAGTCTTTCTGGAAGTCGTGTTCCTAGGTTGTAAATTACATTGGAATATGCATGGAGAAACACCCTTTAGTTTATGTCTCATTATTTCTTCTTGGTTTTAATTTTTTTTTTTAATTGGGGTAAAGCTTAGAATATTGTTTGTCCTAGGTGTACACAATCTGGTTCATTTGTACATTCTATATGTCTATTCAAGTACAGATCCTCTTCCCATGTAAAATGTTACTGAGGGTTCCGCAGACCTCCCTTGCTATATGGTCGGTATTTTTGAGATATGTATATAATATGTGTTTGTATACATATAGTAACACTAATCTTAATTTATCCATTCCCCCCACCTTTCCTTTTAGATGAGCATAGTTTGTTTTCTAAGTCTGTGAGTGTCTTTCTCTGTGGAAATATGTTCCTTTGTGTCAGTTATTAGATAACGCCTATAAGTGATATCATAGAATATAGGTCTTTTGCTTTCCGACTTACCTCATGTTTCATGATTATCTCCAGACTCATTTGTGGCGCCTCAGAGAGCAATGGTTCATTGTTTTCCATGGCTAATATTCTATTGTGTACATGGACCACTTGTTCTTTATCCATTCACCTCTTGTTGGACATTTTGATGCTTCACTGTCTTGGCTATTGTGAATAAGGCTGCACTGCAGCTTTTGCGGCCTGTGTCTTCTCGATTCTTGTCTTCTCAGGTGAGAGGTCCATTGGTGCGCTTGCTGGATTGAATGGTACCTCCCTTTTTACTTTTAAACACAGCTCCTTTCTTTTCTCATTATTGGCTCTTACCCATTTACGTCTCACCAGACGGTAGAGGGTACACAGTTCCCTAAAACCCCTTCAGCATTTATTGTTTGTAGACTTTTTGCTGATGGTCAGTCGACTGGTGTAAGTTGAAACTTTTTGTAGATTAGATTGCATGGGTCTAACACTCCCTGAGGTTGAGCTTTTATCCATTTTCCTTTTTTTTAAAAAGAGCGTGAATAAAACTTAACTCTTCATACTCTCTTCTTGAAACATTTGCCTGTTTTAAATTTTTTGGTCCACTCCTTACTTCAGCACAATTTTTTAGGGCAGGTGACCTTTACAGCCCTGAGTCCTTGGGAATGTTAAGTGACCATTAGCTGTGACTTTAAAGCTGCTTTTGCAGGAAACGGCCACAAGGTGGCAGCATTTCTCCTTTACCAAATTTGGTTACTAGGGAAACAGAGGCTTAATGGAAGTGGTGTTCTAGGTTGTAAATCTGAATGGAATGTGCCAGGAAAAAGCCCTTTAAGTTTATGTCTCATTACTTCTTGTTCATATTTGTAATTTACTTTTTATTTTTTATCCCAGCAAATTTGATTACAATGGTTTGTTTGTTCTAGGTGTGCAAGATGTGGTTCTTTCACACATATACGTTTATCTATTCTTCCTCGCATCCTTTTCCCATGTAGCTTATGACACAATGTTGAGTAGTCTTCTCCTGGTTTTCTGTACGTCTTTGCTGGTTATATATTTCACATGGTTTGTATATCTCTCTTAAGCACAATATGGTAATGTATCCAATCCTCATCCCTTTCTATTTGGTGAAGCATAAGTTTTTTAATGAATCTGTGATTGCCTTTCTCTGTGGAAATATCTTCATTGGTATCAATTTTTAAGTAACTCCTTAAAGTAATACGATAGGATATGTGTCTTTTGCTTTCTCACTTACTACAGGTGGCGTGATTACATCTAGACTCATCTATGGTGCTGCAAATGGCATTGTTTCATTTTTTTCACTAGCGAATATTCCATCTGTACATGGAGGAGTTCTTCTTTGTCCACCCATCTGTTGGTAGACTTTTTGGTTACTTCCATATCTTGGCTATTGTAATACTGTGCCATGCAGATTTGCCTGCCTGTGTCTTTCCAATTCTCTCTTCTTAGATTTTAGGTGGAGGAGTGGGCCTGCTGGATCATACGGTAGCTCAATGTTTACCTTTTTAAGGCACCTCCATTCTGTTCTAGTTCGTGGCCCTTTCCATGTTACGTCCCCCTTGAATTTGAGGGTATGCATTTCTCTACAACACCTTCAGCATTTATTGTTTGTAGTTTTCTTGCTGATGGTTATTCTGACAAGTGTGATCTGATACCTCTTTGTGGCTGAATTCGCACGTGCCTCATAATCCACTGAAATTGAGCTTGCAGACATGTCCTTTTTATTTTTCAAGCTGTGATTACCCCTTAGTTCTTCAAAGTGTTCTCTTAAAGTATGTGTCACATTTTGAAATGTTTTGGCCATTACCTCCCTCCAGACATTTTGAGGGCAGGTTTCATTTACAGTTCTGCCGTACTTGTTCCTATGAAATGACCATTAGCACAGGCTTTAAAGCTGCTTTTGCAGCTAACTGCCAGAGGGCGGCAGACTTTCTATGTCCCCCACCCTGGTAACTAGGGAAAAGCCCTTGCGGCCTGTGGTGTTTCTCGGTTATAAATTAGAGTGGAGTGTGCCCGGACAAACCCACACAAGCTGATGTCTCCTTACTTTTGTTGGATTTTTACATTTAATTTTTATTTTTTATTGGAGTAATTTTCCACTGTGTACGTGGACCACTTCTACTTTGTGCATTCCTCGGTTGATGGACATTTTCATTGCTTCCAAGTGTTGGCTATGGTAAATATTGTTGGAGTGCAGGATTGCCAGCCTGTGACTTTTTGATTCTCATTTTCTCAGGTGATAGGCCCAGCAGTGGGTGTGATTGATTGACTGGTAGCACAGTGTTTCCCTTTTCAAAGCACCTTCTTTGTGTTTTCATTAGTGGCTCTTACCTCGTCCCCCTTAGAATCCAGGGTACGCATTTCTCCACAATCGCTTCAGCATTTACTGTTTGCAATATTTATGCTAATGGCTCTTCTGGCTGTTGTGAGCTGATAGGTTTTTGTAATTCGGGTTTGCATGTCTTTGAAAATTCGTAAAACTCATCATTTTTCTCCACCGTTTTCTTTTCTGTTAAAAAAAAGGAAACAATTGGGAGTACAATATAACTCTTGAAATTGTGTTCTTGGAAGGTTGCCCTGTTTTGAAATTTTTGGTCGATTTTCCACCCCAGAATTTGTTTAGAAAGCAGGTGTCTTTTACCGAACTGCAAGTTTGGTGAATATTTAGTGACCTTTAGCAATGGGTTTAAAGCTGCTGTTGTGGGAAGTGGCCTCAAGCAGGCAGCATATCTCCATTCCCATATCTGGGTACTAGGGCAGCAGAGCCTTTCTGGAAGTCGTGTTCCTAGTTTGTAAATTACATTGGAATGTGCATGGAGAAAGCCCCATAAGTTTATGTCTCATTATTTCTTCTTGGTTTTAATTTTTTTTTTAATTGGGGTAAAGCTTAGAATATTGTTTGTCCTAGGTGTACACAATCTGGTTCGTTTGTACATTCTATATGTCTATTCAAGTACAGATCCTCTTCCCATGTAAAACGTTACTGAGGGTTCCGCAGACCTCCCTTCCTATATGGTTGGTCTTTTTGAGATATGTATATAATATGTGTTTGTATACATATAGTAACACTAATCTTAATTTATCCATTCCCCCCACCTTTCCTTTTAGATGAGCATAGTTTGTTTTCTAAGTCTGTGAGTGTCTTTCTCTGTGGAAATATGTTCCTTTGTGTTAGTTATTAGATAACGCCTATAAGTGATATCATAGAATATAGGTCTTTTGCTTTCCGACTTACCTCATGTTTCGTGATTATCTCCAGACTCATTTGTAGTGCCTCAGAGAGCAGTGGCTCATTGTTTTCCATGGCTATTATTCCATTGTGTACATGGACCACTTCTTCTTTATCCATTCACCTGTTGTTGGACATTTTGATTGCTCCACTGTCTTGGCTATTGTGAATAAGGCTGCACTGCAGCTTTTGCGGCCTGTGTCTTCTCGATTCTTGTCTTCTCAGGTGAGAGATCCAATGGTGCGCCTGCTGTATTGAATGGTACCTGCAGTTTTACTTTTAAACACAGCTCCTTTCTGTTCTCATTATTGGCTGTTACCCCTTAACGTCTCACCAGCAGGTAGAGTGTACACAGTTCTCTAAAACCCCTTCAGCATTTATTGTTTGTAGACTTTCTGCTGATGGTAAGTCAACTGGTTTAAGTTGAAACTTTTTGGAGATTAGATTGCATGGGTCTAACCCTCCCTGAGGTTGAGCTTTTATCCATTTTCCTTTTTTTAAAAGAGCGTGAGTAAAACTTAACTCTTCATACTCTCTTCTTGAAACATTTGCCTGTTTTGAATTGTTTTGTCCATTCCCTCCTTCAGCACAATTTTTTAGGGCAGGTGTCCTTTACAGCCCTGAGTCCTTGGGAATGTTAAGTGACCATTAGCTGTGAGTTTAAAGCTTTTCTTGCAGGAAACGGAAACAAGGTGGCAGCATTTCCCCTTTACCAAATTTGGTTCCTAGGGAAACAGAGCCTTAATGGAAGTGGTGTTCTAGGTTGTAAATTAAAATGGAATGTGCCAGGGAAAAGCCCTTTAAGTTTATGTCTCATTACTTCTTGTTCATATTTGTAATTTACTTTTTATTTTTTATCCCAGCAAATTTGATTACAATGGTTTGTTTGTTCTAGGTGTGCAAGATGTGGTTCTTTCACACATATACATGTATCTATTCTTCCTCGCATCCTTTTCCCATGTAGGTTATGACACAATGTTGAGTAGTCTTCTCCTGGTCTTCCGTACGTCTTTGGTGATTATATATTTCGCATGGTTTGTATATCTCTGTTAACCCCAAGACGGTAATGTATCCAATCCTCATCCCTTTCTATTTGGTGAACCATAAGTTTTTTAATGAATCTGTGATTGCCTTTCTCTGTGGAAATATCTTCATTGGTATCAATTTTTAAGTAACTCCTAAAAGTGATATGATAGGATATGTGTCTTTTGCTTTCTCACTTACTACAGGTGGCGTGATTAGGTTTAGACTCATCTATGGTGCTGCAAATGGCATTGTTTCATTTTTTTCACTAGCGAATATTGCATCTGTACATGGAGGAGTTCTTCTTTGTCCACCCATCTGTTGGTGGACTTTTTGGTTACTTCCATATCTTGGCTATTGTAATACTGTGCCATGCAGATTTGCCTGCCTGTGTCTTCCAATTCTCTCTTCTTAGATTATAGGTGGAGGAGTGGGCCTGCTGGATCATATGGTAACTCAATGTTTACCTTTTTAAGGCACCTCCATTCTGTTCTCATTCGTGGCCCTTTCCAACTTACGTCCCACTTGAAGTTGAGGGTATGCATTTCTCCACAACACCTTCCGCATTTATTGTTTGTAGTTTGCTTGCTGATGGTTATTCTGACAATTGTGAGCTGATACCTCTTTGTGGTTGAATTTGCACGTGCCTCATAATCCGTTGAAATTGAGCTTGAAGGCATGTCCTTTTTATTTTTCAAGCTGTGATTACCCCTTAGTTCTTCAAAGTGTTCTCTTAAAGTATGTGTCACATTTTGAAATGTTTTGGCCATTACCTCCCTCCAGACATTTTGAGGGCAGGTTTCATTTACAGTTCTGCAGTACTTGTTCCTATGAAATGACCATTAGCACAGGCTTTAAAGCTGCTTTTGCAGGTAACTGCCAGAGGGCGGCAGCCTTTCTATATTCCCCACCCTGGTAACTAGGGAAAAGCCCTTGCGGCCTGTGGTGTTTCTCGGTTATAAATTAGAGTGGAGTGTGCCCGGACAAACCCACACAAGCTGATGTCTCCTTACTTTTGTTGGATTTTTAAATTTAATTTTTATTTTTTATTGGAGTAATTTTCCACTGTGTACGTGGACCACTTCTACTTTGTGCATTCCTCGGTTGATGGACATTTTCATTGCTTCCAAGTCTTGGCTATGGTAAATATTGTTGGAGTGCAGGATTGCCAGCCTGTGACTTTTTGATTCTCATTTTCTCAGGTGATAGGCCCAAAAGTGGGTGTGATTGACTGACTGGTAGCACCGTGTTTCCCTTTTCAAAGCACCTTCTTTGTGTTTTCATTAGTGGCACTTACCAGGTCCCCCTTAGAATCGAGTGTACACATTTCTCCACAATCGCTTCAGCATTTATTGTTTGCAGCATTTATGCTAATGGCCCTACTGGCTGCTGTGAGCTGATAGGGTTTTAAAATTTGTGTTTGCATGTCTTTGAAAATTCGTAAAACTCATCGTTTTTCTCCGCCGTTTTCCTTTCTGTTAAAAAAAGGAAACAATTGGGAGTACAATATTACTCTTGATATTGTCTTCTTGGAAGGTTGCTCGCTTTTGAATTTTTTGGTCGATTTTCCACCTCAGACTTTTTTAGAAAGCAGGTGTCATTTAGTGAACTGCAAGTTTGATGAATATTTAGTGAACTTTCGCAATAGTTTTAAAGCTCCTGTTGTGGGAAGTGGCCTGAAACAGGCAGCATTTCTCTATTCCCAAATCTGGGTACTAGGGCAGCAGAGTCTTTCTGGAAGTTGTGTTCCTAGGTTGTAAATTACATTGGAATATGCATGGAGAAACACCCTTTAGTTTATGTCTCATTATTTCTTCTTGGTTTTAATTTTTTTTTTTAATTGGGGTAAAGCTTAGAATATTGTTTGTCCTAGGTGTACACAATCTGGTTCATTTGTACATTCTATATGTCTATTCAAGTACAGATCCTCTTCCCATGTAAAATGTTACTGAGGGTTCCGCAGACCTCCCTTGCTATATGGTCGGTATTTTTGAGATATGTATATAATATGTGTTTGTATACATATAGTAACACTAATCTTAATTTATCCATTCCCCCCACCTTTCCTTTTAGATGAGCATAGTTTGTTTTCTAAGTCTGTGAGTGTCTTTCTCTGTGGAAATATGTTCCTTTGTGTCAGTTATTAGATAACGCCTATAAGTGATATCATAGAATATAGGTCTTTTGCTTTCCGACTTACCTCATGTTTCATGATTATCTCCAGACTCATTTGTGGCGCCTCAGAGAGCAATGGTTCATTGTTTTCCATGGCTAATATTCTATTGTGTACATGGACCACTTGTTCTTTATCCATTCACCTCTTGTTGGACATTTTGATGCTTCACTGTCTTGGCTATTGTGAATAAGGCTGCACTGCAGCTTTTGCGGCCTGTGTCTTCTCGATTCTTGTCTTCTCAGGTGAGAGGTCCATTGGTGCGCTTGCTGGATTGAATGGTACCTCCCTTTTTACTTTTAAACACAGCTCCTTTCTTTTCTCATTATTGGCTCTTACCCATTTACGTCTCACCAGACGGTAGAGGGTACACAGTTCCCTAAAACCCCTTCAGCATTTATTGTTTGTAGACTTTTTGCTGATGGTCAGTCGACTGGTGTAAGTTGAAACTTTTTGTAGATTAGATTGCATGGGTCTAACACTCCCTGAGGTTGAGCTTTTATCCATTTTCCTTTTTTTTAAAAAGAGCGTGAATAAAACTTAACTCTTCATACTCTCTTCTTGAAACATTTGCCTGTTTTAAATTTTTTGGTCCACTCCTTACTTCAGCACAATTTTTTAGGGCAGGTGACCTTTACAGCCCTGAGTCCTTGGGAATGTTAAGTGACCATTAGCTGTGACTTTAAAGCTGCTTTTGCAGGAAACGGCCACAAGGTGGCAGCATTTCTCCTGTACCAAATTTGGTTACTAGGGAAACAGAGGCTTAATGGAAGTGGTGTTCTAGGTTGTAAATCTGAATGGAATGTGCCAGGAAAAAGCCCTTTAAGTTTATGTCTCATTACTTCTTGTTCATATTTGTAATTTACTTTTTATTTTTTATCCCAGCAAATTTGATTACAATGGTTTGTTTGTTCTAGGTGTGCAAGATGTGGTTCTTTCACACATATACGTTTATCTATTCTTCCTCGCATCCTTTTCCCATGTAGCTTATGACACAATGTTGAGTAGTCTTCTCCTGGTTTTCTGTACGTCTTTGCTGGTTATATATTTCACATGGTTTGTATATCTCTCTTAAGCACAATATGGTAATGTATCCAATCCTCATCCCTTTCTATTTGGTGAAGCATAAGTTTTTTAATGAATCTGTGATTGCCTTTCTCTGTGGAAATATCTTCATTGGTATCAATTTTTAAGTAACTCCTTAAAGTAATACGATAGGATATGTGTCTTTTGCTTTCTCACTTACTACAGGTGGCGTGATTACATCTAGACTCATCTATGGTGCTGCAAATGGCATTGTTTCATTTTTTTCACTAGCGAATATTCCATCTGTACATGGAGGAGTTCTTCTTTGTCCACCCATCTGTTGGTAGACTTTTTGGTTACTTCCATATCTTGGCTATTGTAATACTGTGCCATGCAGATTTGCCTGCCTGTGTCTTTCCAATTCTCTCTTCTTAGATTTTAGGTGGAGGAGTGGGCCTGCTGGATCATACGGTAGCTCAATGTTTACCTTTTTAAGGCACCTCCATTCTGTTCTAGTTCGTGGCCCTTTCCATGTTACGTCCCCCTTGAATTTGAGGGTATGCATTTCTCTACAACACCTTCAGCATTTATTGTTTGTAGTTTTCTTGCTGATGGTTATTCTGACAAGTGTGATCTAATACCTCTTTGTGGCTGAATTCGCACGTGCCTCATAATCCACTGAAATTGAGCTTGCAGACATGTCCTTTTTATTTTTCAAGCTGTGATTACCCCTTAGTTCTTCAAAGTGTTCTCTTAAAGTATGTGTCACATTTTGAAATGTTTTGGCCATTACCTCCCTCCAGACATTTTGAGGGCAGGTTTCATTTACAGTTCTGCAGTACTTGTTCCTATGAAATGACCATTAGCACAGGCTTTAAAGCTGCTTTTGCAGGTAACTGCCAGAGGGCGGCAGACTTTCTATGTCCCCCACCCTGGTAACTAGGGAAAAGCCCTTGCGGCCTGTGGTGTTTCTCGGTTATAAATTAGAGTGGAGTGTGCCCGGACAAACCCACACAAGCTGATGTCTCCTTACTTTTGTTGGATTTTTACATTTAATTTTTATTTTTTATTGGAGTAATTTTCCACTGTGTACGTGGACCACTTCTACTTTGTGCATTCCTCGGTTGATGGACATTTTCATTGCTTCCAAGTCTTGGCTATGGTAAATATTGTTGGAGTGCAGGATTGCCAGCCTGTGACTTTTTGATTCTCATTTTCTCAGGTGATAGGCCCAGCAGTGGGTGTGATTGATTGACTGGTAGCACAGTGTTTCCCTTTTCAAAGCACCTTCTTTGTGTTTTCATTAGTGGCTCTTACCTCGTCCCCCTTAGAATCCAGGGTACGCATTTCTCCACAATCGCTTCAGCATTTACTGTTTGCAATATTTATGCTAATGGCTCTTCTGGCTGTTGTGAGCTGATAGGTTTTTGTAATTCGGGTTTGCATGTCTTTGAAAATTCGTAAAACTCATCATTTTTCTCCACCGTTTTCTTTTCTGTTAAAAAAAAGGAAACAATTGGGAGTACAATATAACTCTTGAAATTGTGTTCTTGGAAGGTTGCCCTGTTTTGAAATTTTTGGTCGATTTTCCACCCCAGAATTTGTTTAGAAAGCAGGTGTCTTTTACCGAACTGCAAGTTTGGTGAATATTTAGTGACCTTTAGCAATGGGTTTAAAGCTGCTGTTGTGGGAAGTGGCCTCAAGCAGGCAGCATATCTCCATTCCCATATCTGGGTACTAGGGCAGCAGAGCCTTTCTGGAAGTCGTGTTCCTAGTTTGTAAATTACATTGGAATGTGCATGGAGAAAGCCCCATAAGTTTATGTCTCATTATTTCTTCTTGGTTTTAATTTTTTTTTAATTGGGGTAAAGCTTAGAATATTGTTTGTCCTAGGTGTACACAATCTGGTTCGTTTGTACATTCTATATGTCTATTCAAGTACAGATCCTCTTCCCATGTAAAACGTTACTGAGGGTTCCGCAGACCTCCCTTGCTATATGGTTGGTCTTTTTGAGATATGTATATAATATGTGTTTGTATACATATAGTAACACTAATCTTAATTTATCCATTCCCCCCACCTTTCCTTTTAGATGAGCATAGTTTGTTTTCTAAGTCTGTGAGTGTCTTTCTCTGTGGAAATATGTTCCTTTGTGTTAGTTATTAGATAACGCCTATAAGTGATATCATAGAATATAGGTCTTTTGCTTTCCGACTTACCTCATGTTTCGTGATTATCTCCAGACTCATTTGTAGTGCCTCAGAGAGCAGTGGCTCATTGTTTTCCATGGCTATTATTCCATTGTGTACATGGACCACTTCTTCTTTATCCATTCACCTGTTGTTGGACATTTTGATTGCTCCACTGTCTTGGCTATTGTGAATAAGGCTGCACTGCAGCTTTTGCGGCCTGTGTCTTCTCGATTCTTGTCTTCTCAGGTGAGAGATCCAATGGTGCGCCTGCTGTATTGAATGGTACCTGCAGTTTTACTTTTAAACACAGCTCCTTTCTGTTCTCATTATTGGCTGTTACCCCTTAACGTCTCACCAGCAGGTAGAGTGTACACAGTTCTCTAAAACCCCTTCAGCATTTATTGTTTGTAGACTTTCTGCTGATGGTAAGTCAACTGGTTTAAGTTGAAACTTTTTGGAGATTAGATTGCATGGGTCTAACCCTCCCTGAGGTTGAGCTTTTATCCATTTTCCTTTTTTTAAAAGAGCGTGAGTAAAACTTAACTCTTCATACTCTCTTCTTGAAACATTTGCCTGTTTTGAATTGTTTTGTCCATTCCCTCCTTCAGCACAATTTTTTAGGGCAGGTGTCCTTTACAGCCCTGAGTCCTTGGGAATGTTAAGTGACCATTAGCTGTGAGTTTAAAGCTTTTCTTGCAGGAAACGGAAACAAGGTGGCAGCATTTCCCCTTTACCAAATTTGGTTCCTAGGGAAACAGAGCCTTAATGGAAGTGGTGTTCTAGGTTGTAAATTAAAATGGAATGTGCCAGGGAAAAGCCCTTTAAGTTTATGTCTCATTACTTCTTGTTCATATTTGTAATTTACTTTTTATTTTTTATCCCAGCAAATTTGATTACAATGGTTTGTTTGTTCTAGGTGTGCAAGATGTGGTTCTTTCACACATATACATGTATCTATTCTTCCTCGCATCCTTTTCCCATGTAGGTTATGACACAATGTTGAGTAGTCTTCTCCTGGTCTTCCGTACGTCTTTGGTGATTATATATTTCGCATGGTTTGTATATCTCTGTTAACCCCAAGACGGTAATGTATCCAATCCTCATCCCTTTCTATTTGGTGAACCATAAGTTTTTTAATGAATCTGTGATTGCCTTTCTCTGTGGAAATATCTTCATTGGTATCAATTTTTAAGTAACTCCTAAAAGTGATATGATAGGATATGTGTCTTTTGCTTTCTCACTTACTACAGGTGGCGTGATTAGGTCTAGACTCATCTATGGTGCTGCAAATGGCATTGTTTCATTTTTTTCACTAGCGAATATTGCATCTGTACATGGAGGAGTTCTTCTTTGTCCACCCATCTGTTGGTGGACTTTTTGGTTACTTCCATATCTTGGCTATTGTAATACTGTGCCATGCAGATTTGCCTGCCTGTGTCTTCCAATTCTCTCTTCTTAGATTATAGGTGGAGGAGTGGGCCTGCTGGATCATATGGTAACTCAATGTTTACCTTTTTAAGGCACCTCCATTCTGTTCTCATTCGTGGCCCTTTCCAACTTACGTCCCACTTGAAGTTGAGGGTATGCATTTCTCCACAACACCTTCCGCATTTATTGTTTGTAGTTTGCTTGCTGATGGTTATTCTGACAATTGTGAGCTGATACCTCTTTGTGGTTGAATTTGCACGTGCCTCATAATCCGTTGAAATTGAGCTTGAAGGCATGTCCTTTTTATTTTTCAAGCTGTGATTACCCCTTAGTTCTTCAAAGTGTTCTCTTAAAGTATGTGTCACATTTTGAAATGTTTTGGCCATTACCTCCCTCCAGACATTTTGAGGGCAGGTTTCATTTACAGTTCTGCAGTACTTGTTCCTATGAAATGACCATTAGCACAGGCTTTAAAGCTGCTTTTGCAGGTAACTGCCAGAGGGCGGCAGCCTTTCTATATTCCCCACCCTGGTAACTAGGGAAAAGCCCTTGCGGCCTGTGGTGTTTCTCGGTTATAAATTAGAGTGGAGTGTGCCCGGACAAACCCACACAAGCTGATGTCTCCTTACTTTTGTTGGATTTTTAAATTTAATTTTTATTTTTTATTGGAGTAATTTTCCACTGTGTACGTGGACCACTTCTACTTTGTGCATTCCTCGGTTGATGGACATTTTCATTGCTTCCAAGTCTTGGCTATGGTAAATATTGTTGGAGTGCAGGATTGCCAGCCTGTGACTTTTTGATTCTCATTTTCTCAGGTGATAGGCCCAAAAGTGGGTGTGATTGACTGACTGGTAGCACCGTGTTTCCCTTTTCAAAGCACCTTCTTTGTGTTTTCATTAGTGGCACTTACCAGGTCCCCCTTAGAATCGAGTGTACACATTTCTCCACAATCGCTTCAGCATTTATTGTTTGCAGCATTTATGCTAATGGCCCTACTGGCTGCTGTGAGCTGATAGGGTTTTAAAATTTGTGTTTGCATGTCTTTGAAAATTCGTAAAACTCATCGTTTTTCTCCACCGTTTTCCTTTCTGTTAAAAAAAGGAAACAATTGGGAGTACAATATTACTCTTGATATTGTCTTCTTGGAAGGTTGCTCGCTTTTGAATTTTTTGGTCGATTTTCCACCTCAGACTTTTTTAGAAAGCAGGTGTCATTTAGTGAACTGCAAGTTTGATGAATATTTAGTGAACTTTCGCAATAGTTTTAAAGCTCCTGTTGTGGGAAGTGGCCTGAAACAGGCAGCATTTCTCTATTCCCAAATCTGGGTACTAGGGCAGCAGAGTCTTTCTGGAAGTCGTGTTCCTAGGTTGTAAATTACATTGGAATATGCATGGAGAAACACCCTTTAGTTTATGTCTCATTATTTCTTCTTGGTTTTAATTTTTTTTTTAATTGGGGTAAAGCTTAGAATATTGTTTGTCCTAGGTGTACACAATCTGGTTCATTTGTACATTCTATATGTCTATTCAAGTACAGATCCTCTTCCCATGTAAAATGTTACTGAGGGTTCCGCAGACCTCCCTTGCTATATGGTCGGTATTTTTGAGATATGTATATAATATGTGTTTGTATACATATAGTAACACTAATCTTAATTTATCCATTCCCCCCACCTTTCCTTTTAGATGAGCATAGTTTGTTTTCTAAGTCTGTGAGTGTCTTTCTCTGTGGAAATATGTTCCTTTGTGTCAGTTATTAGATAACGCCTATAAGTGATATCATAGAATATAGGTCTTTTGCTTTCCGACTTACCTCATGTTTCATGATTATCTCCAGACTCATTTGTGGCGCCTCAGAGAGCAATGGTTCATTGTTTTCCATGGCTAATATTCTATTGTGTACATGGACCACTTGTTCTTTATCCATTCACCTCTTGTTGGACATTTTGATGCTTCACTGTCTTGGCTATTGTGAATAAGGCTGCACTGCAGCTTTTGCGGCCTGTGTCTTCTCGATTCTTGTCTTCTCAGGTGAGAGGTCCATTGGTGCGCTTGCTGGATTGAATGGTACCTCCCTTTTTACTTTTAAACACAGCTCCTTTCTTTTCTCATTATTGGCTCTTACCCATTTACGTCTCACCAGACGGTAGAGGGTACACGGTTCCCTAAAACCCCTTCAGCATTTATTGTTTGTAGACTTTTTGCTGATGGTCAGTCGACTGGTGTAAGTTGAAACTTTTTGTAGATTAGATTGCATGGGTCTAACACTCCCTGAGGTTGAGCTTTTATCCATTTTCCTTTTTTTTAAAAAGAGCGTGAATAAAACTTAACTCTTCATACTCTCTTCTTGAAACATTTGCCTGTTTTAAATTTTTTGGTCCACTCCTTACTTCAGCACAATTTTTTAGGGCAGGTGACCTTTACAGCCCTGAGTCCTTGGGAATGTTAAGTGACCATTAGCTGTGACTTTAAAGCTGCTTTTGCAGGAAACGGCCACAAGGTGGCAGCATTTCTCCTTTACCAAATTTGGTTACTAGGGAAACAGAGGCTTAATGGAAGTGGTGTTCTAGGTTGTAAATCTGAATGGAATGTGCCAGGAAAAAGCCCTTTAAGTTTATGTCTCATTACTTCTTGTTCATATTTGTAATTTACTTTTTATTTTTTATCCCAGCAAATTTGATTACAATGGTTTGTTTGTTCTAGGTGTGCAAGATGTGGTTCTTTCACACATATACGTTTATCTATTCTTCCTCGCATCCTTTTCCCATGTAGCTTATGACACAATGTTGAGTAGTCTTCTCCTGGTTTTCTGTACGTCTTTGCTGGTTATATATTTCACATGGTTTGTATATCTCTCTTAAGCACAATATGGTAATGTATCCAATCCTCATCCCTTTCTATTTGGTGAACCATAAGTTTTTTAATGAATCTGTGATTGCCTTTCTCTGTGGAAATATCTTCATTGGTATCAATTTTTAAGTAACTCCTTAAAGTAATACGATAGGATATGTGTCTTTTGCTTTCTCACTTACTACAGGTGGCGTGATTACATCTAGACTCATCTATGGTGCTGCAAATGGCATTGTTTCATTTTTTTCACTAGCGAATATTCCATCTGTACATGGAGGAGTTCTTCTTTGTCCACCCATCTGTTGGTAGACTTTTTGGTTACTTCCATATCTTGGCTATTGTAATACTGTGCCATGCAGATTTGCCTGCCTGTGTCTTTCCAATTCTCTCTTCTTAGATTTTAGGTGGAGGAGTGGGCCTGCTGGATCATACGGTAGCTCAATGTTTACCTTTTTAAGGCACCTCCATTCTGTTCTAGTTCGTGGCCCTTTCCATGTTACGTCCCCCTTGAATTTGAGGGTATGCATTTCTCTACAACACCTTCAGCATTTATTGTTTGTAGTTTTCTTGCTGATGGTTATTCTGACAAGTGTGATCTGATACCTCTTTGTGGCTGAATTCGCACGTGCCTCATAATCCACTGAAATTGAGCTTGCAGACATGTCCTTTTTATTTTTCAAGCTGTGATTACCCCTTAGTTCTTCAAAGTGTTCTCTTAAAGTATGTGTCACATTTTGAAATGTTTTGGCCATTACCTCCCTCCAGACATTTTGAGGGCAGGTTTCATTTACAGTTCTGCCGTACTTGTTCCTATGAAATGACCATTAGCACAGGCTTTAAAGCTGCTTTTGCAGCTAACTGCCAGAGGGCGGCAGACTTTCTATGTCCCCCACCCTGGTAACTAGGGAAAAGCCCTTGCGGCCTGTGGTGTTTCTCGGTTATAAATTAGAGTGGAGTGTGCCCGGACAAACCCACACAAGCTGATGTCTCCTTACTTTTGTTGGATTTTTACATTTAATTTTTATTTTTTATTGGAGTAATTTTCCACTGTGTACGTGGACCACTTCTACTTTGTGCATTCCTCGGTTGATGGACATTTTCATTGCTTCCAAGTCTTGGCTATGGTAAATATTGTTGGAGTGCAGGATTGCCAGCCTGTGACTTTTTGATTCTCATTTTCTCAGGTGATAGGCCCAGCAGTGGGTGTGATTGATTGACTGGTAGCACAGTGTTTCCCTTTTCAAAGCACCTTCTTTGTGTTTTCATTAGTGGCTCTTACCTCGTCCCCCTTAGAATCCAGGGTACGCATTTCTCCACAATCGCTTCAGCATTTACTGTTTGCAATATTTATGCTAATGGCTCTTCTGGCTGTTGTGAGCTGATAGGTTTTTGTAATTCGGGTTTGCATGTCTTTGAAAATTCGTAAAACTCATCATTTTTCTCCACCGTTTTCTTTTCTGTTAAAAAAAAGGAAACAATTGGGAGTACAATATAACTCTTGAAATTGTGTTCTTGGAAGGTTGCCCTGTTTTGAAATTTTTGGTCGATTTTCCACCCCAGAATTTGTTTAGAAAGCAGGTGTCTTTTACCGAACTGCAAGTTTGGTGAATATTTAGTGACCTTTAGCAATGGGTTTAAAGCTGCTGTTGTGGGAAGTGGCCTCAAGCAGGCAGCATATCTCCATTCCCATATCTGGGTACTAGGGCAGCAGAGCCTTTCTGGAAGTCGTGTTCCTAGTTTGTAAATTACATTGGAATGTGCATGGAGAAAGCCCCATAAGTTTATGTCTCATTATTTCTTCTTGGTTTTAATTTTTTTTTTAATTGGGGTAAAGCTTAGAATATTGTTTGTCCTAGGTGTACACAATCTGGTTCGTTTGTACATTCTATATGTCTATTCAAGTACAGATCCTCTTCCCATGTAAAACGTTACTGAGGGTTCCGCAGACCTCCCTTCCTATATGGTTGGTCTTTTTGAGATATGTATATAATATGTGTTTGTATACATATAGTAACACTAATCTTAATTTATCCATTCCCCCCACCTTTCCTTTTAGATGAGCATAGTTTGTTTTCTAAGTCTGTGAGTGTCTTTCTCTGTGGAAATATGTTCCTTTGTGTTAGTTATTAGATAACGCCTATAAGTGATATCATAGAATATAGGTCTTTTGCTTTCCGACTTACCTCATGTTTCGTGATTATCTCCAGACTCATTTGTAGTGCCTCAGAGAGCAGTGGCTCATTGTTTTCCATGGCTATTATTCCATTGTGTACATGGACCACTTCTTCTTTATCCATTCACCTGTTGTTGGACATTTTGATTGCTCCACTGTCTTGGCTATTGTGAATAAGGCTGCACTGCAGCTTTTGCGGCCTGTGTCTTCTCGATTCTTGTCTTCTCAGGTGAGAGATCCAATGGTGCGCCTGCTGTATTGAATGGTACCTGCAGTTTTACTTTTAAACACAGCTCCTTTCTGTTCTCATTATTGGCTGTTACCCCTTAACGTCTCACCAGCAGGTAGAGTGTACACAGTTCTCTAAAACCCCTTCAGCATTTATTGTTTGTAGACTTTCTGCTGATGGTAAGTCAACTGGTTTAAGTTGAAACTTTTTGGAGATTAGATTGCATGGGTCTAACCCTCCCTGAGGTTGAGCTTTTATCCATTTTCCTTTTTTTAAAAGAGCGTGAGTAAAACTTAACTCTTCATACTCTCTTCTTGAAACATTTGCCTGTTTTGAATTGTTTTGTCCATTCCCTCCTTCAGCACAATTTTTTAGGGCAGGTGTCCTTTACAGCCCTGAGTCCTTGGGAATGTTAAGTGACCATTAGCTGTGAGTTTAAAGCTTTTCTTGCAGGAAACGGAAACAAGGTGGCAGCATTTCCCCTTTACCAAATTTGGTTCCTAGGGAAACAGAGCCTTAATGGAAGTGGTGTTCTAGGTTGTAAATTAAAATGGAATGTGCCAGGGAAAAGCCCTTTAAGTTTATGTCTCATTACTTCTTGTTCATATTTGTAATTTACTTTTTATTTTTTATCCCAGCAAATTTGATTACAATGGTTTGTTTGTTCTAGGTGTGCAAGATGTGGTTCTTTCACACATATACATGTATCTATTCTTCCTCGCATCCTTTTCCCATGTAGGTTATGACACAATGTTGAGTAGTCTTCTCCTGGTCTTCCGTACGTCTTTGGTGATTATATATTTCGCATGGTTTGTATATCTCTGTTAACCCCAAGACGGTAATGTATCCAATCCTCATCCCTTTCTATTTGGTGAACCATAAGTTTTTTAATGAATCTGTGATTGCCTTTCTCTGTGGAAATATCTTCATTGGTATCAATTTTTAAGTAACTCCTAAAAGTGATATGATAGGATATGTGTCTTTTGCTTTCTCACTTACTACAGGTGGCGTGATTAGGTCTAGACTCATCTATGGTGCTGCAAATGGCATTGTTTCATTTTTTTCACTAGCGAATATTGCATCTGTACATGGAGGAGTTCTTCTTTGTCCACCCATCTGTTGGTGGACTTTTTGGTTACTTCCATATCTTGGCTATTGTAATACTGTGCCATGCAGATTTGCCTGCCTGTGTCTTCCAATTCTCTCTTCTTAGATTATAGGTGGAGGAGTGGGCCTGCTGGATCATATGGTAACTCAATGTTTACCTTTTTAAGGCACCTCCATTCTGTTCTCATTCGTGGCCCTTTCCAACTTACGTCCCACTTGAAGTTGAGAGTATGCATTTCTCCACAACACCTTCCGCATTTATTGTTTGTAGTTTGCTTGCTGATGGTTATTCTGACAATTGTGAGCTGATACCTCTTTGTGGTTGAATTTGCACGTGCCTCATAATCCGTTGAAATTGAGCTTGAAGGCATGTCCTTTTTATTTTTCAAGCTGTGATTACCCCTTAGTTCTTCAAAGTGTTCTCTTAAAGTATGTGTCACATTTTGAAATGTTTTGGCCATTACCTCCCTCCAGACATTTTGAGGGCAGGTTTCATTTACAGTTCTGCAGTACTTGTTCCTATGAAATGACCATTAGCACAGGCTTTAAAGCTGCTTTTGCAGGTAACTGCCAGAGGGCGGCAGCCTTTCTATATTCCCCACCCTGGTAACTAGGGAAAAGCCCTTGCGGCCTGTGGTGTTTCTCGGTTATAAATTAGAGTGGAGTGTGCCCGGACAAACCCACACAAGCTGATGTCTCCTTACTTTTGTTGGATTTTTAAATTTAATTTTTATTTTTTATTGGAGTAATTTTCCACTGTGTACGTGGACCACTTCTACTTTGTGCATTCCTCGGTTGATGGACATTTTCATTGCTTCCAAGTCTTGGCTATGGTAAATATTGTTGGAGTGCAGGATTGCCAGCCTGTGACTTTTTGATTCTCATTTTCTCAGGTGATAGGCCCAAAAGTGGGTGTGATTGACTGACTGGTAGCACCGTGTTTCCCTTTTCAAAGCACCTTCTTTGTGTTTTCATTAGTGGCACTTACCAGGTCCCCCTTAGAATCGAGTGTACACATTTCTCCACAATCGCTTCAGCATTTATTGTTTGCAGCATTTATGCTAATGGCCCTACTGGCTGCTGTGAGCTGATAGGGTTTTAAAATTTGTGTTTGCATGTCTTTGAAAATTCGTAAAACTCATCGTTTTTCTCCGCCGTTTTCCTTTCTGTTAAAAAAAGGAAACAATTGGGAGTACAATATTACTCTTGATATTGTCTTCTTGGAAGGTTGCTCGCTTTTGAATTTTTTGGTCGATTTTCCACCTCAGACTTTTTTAGAAAGCAGGTGTCATTTAGTGAACTGCAAGTTTGATGAATATTTAGTGAACTTTCGCAATAGTTTTAAAGCTCCTGTTGTGGGAAGTGGCCTGAAACAGGCAGCATTTCTCTATTCCCAAATCTGGGTACTAGGGCAGCAGAGTCTTTCTGGAAGTCGTGTTCCTAGGTTGTAAATTACATTGGAATATGCATGGAGAAACACCCTTTAGTTTATGTCTCATTATTTCTTCTTGGTTTTAATTTTTTTTTTAATTGGGGTAAAGCTTAGAATATTGTTTGTCCTAGGTGTACACAATCTGGTTCATTTGTACATTCTATATGTCTATTCAAGTACAGATCCTCTTCCCATGTAAAATGTTACTGAGGGTTCCGCAGACCTCCCTTGCTATATGGTCGGTATTTTTGAGATATGTATATAATATGTGTTTGTATACATATAGTAACACTAATCTTAATTTATCCATTCCCCCCACCTTTCCTTTTAGATGAGCATAGTTTGTTTTCTAAGTCTGTGAGTGTCTTTCTCTGTGGAAATATGTTCCTTTGTGTCAGTTATTAGATAACGCCTATAAGTGATATCATAGAATATAGGTCTTTTGCTTTCCGACTTACCTCATGTTTCATGATTATCTCCAGACTCATTTGTGGCGCCTCAGAGAGCAATGGTTCATTGTTTTCCATGGCTAATATTCTATTGTGTACATGGACCACTTGTTCTTTATCCATTCACCTCTTGTTGGACATTTTGATGCTTCACTGTCTTGGCTATTGTGAATAAGGCTGCACTGCAGCTTTTGCGGCCTGTGTCTTCTCGATTCTTGTCTTCTCAGGTGAGAGGTCCATTGGTGCGCTTGCTGGATTGAATGGTACCTCCCTTTTTACTTTTAAACACAGCTCCTTTCTTTTCTCATTATTGGCTCTTACCCATTTACGTCTCACCAGACGGTAGAGGGTACACGGTTCCCTAAAACCCCTTCAGCATTTATTGTTTGTAGACTTTTTGCTGATGGTCAGTCGACTGGTGTAAGTTGAAACTTTTTGTAGATTAGATTGCATGGGTCTAACACTCCCTGAGGTTGAGCTTTTATCCATTTTCCTTTTTTTTAAAAAGAGCGTGAATAAAACTTAACTCTTCATACTCTCTTCTTGAAACATTTGCCTGTTTTAAATTTTTTGGTCCACTCCTTACTTCAGCACAATTTTTTAGGGCAGGTGACCTTTACAGCCCTGAGTCCTTGGGAATGTTAAGTGACCATTAGCTGTGACTTTAAAGCTGCTTTTGCAGGAAACGGCCACAAGGTGGCAGCATTTCTCCTTTACCAAATTTGGTTACTAGGGAAACAGAGGCTTAATGGAAGTGGTGTTCTAGGTTGTAAATCTGAATGGAATGTGCCAGGAAAAAGCCCTTTAAGTTTATGTCTCATTACTTCTTGTTCATATTTGTAATTTACTTTTTATTTTTTATCCCAGCAAATTTGATTACAATGGTTTGTTTGTTCTAGGTGTGCAAGATGTGGTTCTTTCACACATATACGTTTATCTATTCTTCCTCGCATCCTTTTCCCATGTAGCTTATGACACAATGTTGAGTAGTCTTCTCCTGGTTTTCTGTACGTCTTTGCTGGTTATATATTTCACATGGTTTGTATATCTCTCTTAAGCACAATATGGTAATGTATCCAATCCTCATCCCTTTCTATTTGATGAACCATAAGTTTTTTAATGAATCTGTGATTGCCTTTCTCTGTGGAAATATCTTCATTGGTATCAATTTTTAAGTAACTCCTTAAAGTAATACGATAGGATATGTGTCTTTTGCTTTCTCACTTACTACAGGTGGCGTGATTACATCTAGACTCATCTATGGTGCTGCAAATGGCATTGTTTCATTTTTTTCACTAGCGAATATTCCATCTGTACATGGAGGAGTTCTTCTTTGTCCACCCATCTGTTGGTAGACTTTTTGGTTACTTCCATATCTTGGCTATTGTAATACTGTGCCATGCAGATTTGCCTGCCTGTGTCTTTCCAATTCTCTCTTCTTAGATTTTAGGTGGAGGAGTGGGCCTGCTGGATCATACGGTAGCTCAATGTTTACCTTTTTAAGGCACCTCCATTCTGTTCTAGTTCGTGGCCCTTTCCATGTTACGTCCCCCTTGAATTTGAGGGTATGCATTTCTCTACAACACCTTCAGCATTTATTGTTTGTAGTTTTCTTGCTGATGGTTATTCTGACAAGTGTGATCTGATACCTCTTTGTGGCTGAATTCGCACGTGCCTCATAATCCACTGAAATTGAGCTTGCAGACATGTCCTTTTTATTTTTCAAGCTGTGATTACCCCTTAGTTCTTCAAAGTGTTCTCTTAAAGTATGTGTCACATTTTGAAATGTTTTGGCCATTACCTCCCTCCAGACATTTTGAGGGCAGGTTTCATTTACAGTTCTGCCGTACTTGTTCCTATGAAATGACCATTAGCACAGGCTTTAAAGCTGCTTTTGCAGCTAACTGCCAGAGGGCGGCAGACTTTCTATGTCCCCCACCCTGGTAACTAGGGAAAAGCCCTTGCGGCCTGTGGTGTTTCTCGGTTATAAATTAGAGTGGAGTGTGCCCGGACAAACCCACACAAGCTGATGTCTCCTTACTTTTGTTGGATTTTTACATTTAATTTTTATTTTTTATTGGAGTAATTTTCCACTGTGTACGTGGACCACTTCTACTTTGTGCATTCCTCGGTTGATGGACATTTTCATTGCTTCCAAGTCTTGGCTATGGTAAATATTGTTGGAGTGCAGGATTGCCAGCCTGTGACTTTTTGATTCTCATTTTCTCAGGTGATAGGCCCAGCAGTGGGTGTGATTGATTGACTGGTAGCACAGTGTTTCCCTTTTCAAAGCACCTTCTTTGTGTTTTCATTAGTGGCTCTTACCTCGTCCCCCTTAGAATCCAGGGTACGCATTTCTCCACAATCGCTTCAGCATTTACTGTTTGCAATATTTATGCTAATGGCTCTTCTGGCTGTTGTGAGCTGATAGGTTTTTGTAATTCGGGTTTGCATGTCTTTGAAAATTCGTAAAACTCATCATTTTTCTCCACCGTTTTCTTTTCTGTTAAAAAAAAAGAAACAATTGGGAGTACAATATAACTCTTGAAATTGTGTTCTTGGAAGGTTGCCCTGTTTTGAAATTTTTGGTCGATTTTCCACCCCAGAATTTGTTTAGAAAGCAGGTGTCTTTTACCGAACTGCAAGTTTGGTGAATATTTAGTGACCTTTAGCAATGGGTTTAAAGCTGCTGTTGTGGGAAGTGGCCTCAAGCAGGCAGCATATCTCCATTCCCATATCTGGGTACTAGGGCAGCAGAGCCTTTCTGGAAGTCGTGTTCCTAGTTTGTAAATTACATTGGAATGTGCATGGAGAAAGCCCCATAAGTTTATGTCTCATTATTTCTTCTTGGTTTTAATTTTTTTTTTAATTGGGGTAAATCTTAGAATATTGTTTGTCCTAGGTGTACACAATCTGGTTCGTTTGTACATTCTATATGTCTATTCAAGTACAGATCCTCTTCCCATGTAAAACGTTACTGAGGGTTCCGCAGACCTCCCTTCCTATATGGTTGGTCTTTTTGAGATATGTATATAATATGTGTTTGTATACATATAGTAACACTAATCTTAATTTATCCATTCCCCCCACCTTTCCTTTTAGATGAGCATAGTTTGTTTTCTAAGTCTGTGAGTGTCTTTCTCTGTGGAAATATGTTCCTTTGTGTTAGTTATTAGATAACGCCTATAAGTGATATCATAGAATATAGGTCTTTTGCTTTCCGACTTACCTCATGTTTCGTGATTATCTCCAGACTCATTTGTAGTGCCTCAGAGAGCAGTGGCTCATTGTTTTCCATGGCTATTATTCCATTGTGTACATGGACCACTTCTTCTTTATCCATTCACCTGTTGTTGGACATTTTGATTGCTCCACTGTCTTGGCTATTGTGAATAAGGCTGCACTGCAGCTTTTGCGGCCTGTGTCTTCTCGATTCTTGTCTTCTCAGGTGAGAGATCCAATGGTGCGCCTGCTGTATTGAATGGTACCTGCAGTTTTACTTTTAAACACAGCTCCTTTCTGTTCTCATTATTGGCTGTTACCCCTTAACGTCTCACCAGCAGGTAGAGTGTACACAGTTCTCTAAAACCCCTTCAGCATTTATTGTTTGTAGACTTTCTGCTGATGGTAAGTCAACTGGTTTAAGTTGAAACTTTTTGGAGATTAGATTGCATGGGTCTAACCCTCCCTGAGGTTGAGCTTTTATCCATTTTCCTTTTTTTAAAAGAGCGTGAGTAAAACTTAACTCTTCATACTCTCTTCTTGAAACATTTGCCTGTTTTGAATTGTTTTGTCCATTCCCTCCTTCAGCACAATTTTTTAGGGCAGGTGTCCTTTACAGCCCTGAGTCCTTGGGAATGTTAAGTGACCATTAGCTGTGAGTTTAAAGCTTTTCTTGCAGGAAACGGAAACAAGGTGGCAGCATTTCCCCTTTACCAAATTTGGTTCCTAGGGAAACAGAGCCTTAATGGAAGTGGTGTTCTAGGTTGTAAATTAAAATGGAATGTGCCAGGGAAAAGCCCTTTAAGTTTATGTCTCATTACTTCTTGTTCATATTTGTAATTTACTTTTTATTTTTTATCCCAGCAAATTTGATTACAATGGTTTGTTTGTTCTAGGTGTGCAAGATGTGGTTCTTTCACACATATACATGTATCTATTCTTCCTCGCATCCTTTTCCCATGTAGGTTATGACACAATGTTGAGTAGTCTTCTCCTGGTCTTCCGTACGTCTTTGGTGATTATATATTTCGCATGGTTTGTATATCTCTGTTAACCCCAAGACGGTAATGTATCCAATCCTCATCCCTTTCTATTTGGTGAACCATAAGTTTTTTAATGAATCTGTGATTGCCTTTCTCTGTGGAAATATCTTCATTGGTATCAATTTTTAAGTAACTCCTAAAAGTGATATGATAGGATATGTGTCTTTTGCTTTCTCACTTACTACAGGTGGCGTGATTAGGTCTAGACTCATCTATGGTGCTGCAAATGGCATTGTTTCATTTTTTTCACTAGCGAATATTGCATCTGTACATGGAGGAGTTCTTCTTTGTCCACCCATCTGTTGGTGGACTTTTTGGTTACTTCCATATCTTGGCTATTGTAATACTGTGCCATGCAGATTTGCCTGCCTGTGTCTTCCAATTCTCTCTTCTTAGATTATAGGTGGAGGAGTGGGCCTGCTGGATCATATGGTAACTCAATGTTTACCTTTTTAAGGCACCTCCATTCTGTTCTCATTCGTGGCCCTTTCCAACTTACGTCCCACTTGAAGTTGAGGGTATGCATTTCTCCACAACACCTTCCGCATTTATTGTTTGTAGTTTGCTTGCTGATGGTTATTCTGACAATTGTGAGCTGATACCTCTTTGTGGTTGAATTTGCACGTGCCTCATAATCCGTTGAAATTGAGCTTGAAGGCATGTCCTTTTTATTTTTCAAGCTGTGATTACCCCTTAGTTCTTCAAAGTGTTCTCTTAAAGTATGTGTCACATTTTGAAATGTTTTGGCCATTACCTCCCTCCAGACATTTTGAGGGCAGGTTTCATTTACAGTTCTGCAGTACTTGTTCCTATGAAATGACCATTAGCACAGGCTTTAAAGCTGCTTTTGCAGGTAACTGCCAGAGGGCGGCAGCCTTTCTATATTCCCCACCCTGGTAACTAGGGAAAAGCCCTTGCGGCCTGTGGTGTTTCTCGGTTATAAATTAGAGTGGAGTGTGCCCGGACAAACCCACACAAGCTGATGTCTCCTTACTTTTGTTGGATTTTTAAATTTAATTTTTATTTTTTATTGGAGTAATTTTCCACTGTGTACGTGGACCACTTCTACTTTGTGCATTCCTCGGTTGATGGACATTTTCATTGCTTCCAAGTCTTGGCTATGGTAAATATTGTTGGAGTGCAGGATTGCCAGCCTGTGACTTTTTGATTCTCATTTTCTCAGGTGATAGGCCCAAAAGTGGGTGTGATTGACTGACTGGTAGCACCGTGTTTCCCTTTTCAAAGCACCTTCTTTGTGTTTTCATTAGTGGCACTTACCAGGTCCCCCTTAGAATCGAGTGTACACATTTCTCCACAATCGCTTCAGCATTTATTGTTTGCAGCATTTATGCTAATGGCCCTACTGGCTGCTGTGAGCTGATAGGGTTTTAAAATTTGTGTTTGCATGTCTTTGAAAATTCGTAAAACTCATCGTTTTTCTCCGCCGTTTTCCTTTCTGTTAAAAAAAGGAAACAATTGGGAGTACAATATTACTCTTGATATTGTCTTCTTGGAAGGTTGCTCGCTTTTGAATTTTTTGGTCGATTTTCCACCTCAGACTTTTTTAGAAAGCAGGTGTCATTTAGTGAACTGCAAGTTTGATGAATATTTAGTGAACTTTCGCAATAGTTTTAAAGCTCCTGTTGTGGGAAGTGGCCTGAAACAGGCAGCATTTCTCTATTCCCAAATCTGGGTACTAGGGCAGCAGAGTCTTTCTGGAAGTCGTGTTCCTAGGTTGTAAATTACATTGGAATATGCATGGAGAAACACCCTTTAGTTTATGTCTCATTATTTCTTCTTGGTTTTAATTTTTTTTTTTAATTGGGGTAAAGCTTAGAATATTGTTTGTCCTAGGTGTACACAATCTGGTTCATTTGTACATTCTATATGTCTATTCAAGTACAGATCCTCTTCCCATGTAAAATGTTACTGAGGGTTCCGCAGACCTCCCTTGCTATATGGTCGGTATTTTTGAGATATGTATATAATATGTGTTTGTATACATATAGTAACACTAATCTTAATTTATCCATTCCCCCCACCTTTCCTTTTAGATGAGCATAGTTTGTTTTCTAAGTCTGTGAGTGTCTTTCTCTGTGGAAATATGTTCCTTTGTGTCAGTTATTAGATAACGCCTATAAGTGATATCATAGAATATAGGTCTTTTGCTTTCCGACTTACCTCATGTTTCATGATTATCTCCAGACTCATTTGTGGCGCCTCAGAGAGCAATGGTTCATTGTTTTCCATGGCTAATATTCTATTGTGTACATGGACCACTTGTTCTTTATCCATTCACCTCTTGTTGGACATTTTGATGCTTCACTGTCTTGGCTATTGTGAATAAGGCTGCACTGCAGCTTTTGCGGCCTGTGTCTTCTCGATTCTTGTCTTCTCAGGTGAGAGGTCCATTGGTGCGCTTGCTGGATTGAATGGTACCTCCCTTTTTACTTTTAAACACAGCTCCTTTCTTTTCTCATTATTGGCTCTTACCCATTTACGTCTCACCAGACGGTAGAGGGTACACAGTTCCCTAAAACCCCTTCAGCATTTATTGTTTGTAGACTTTTTGCTGATGGTCAGTCGACTGGTGTAAGTTGAAACTTTTTGTAGATTAGATTGCATGGGTCTAACACTCCCTGAGGTTGAGCTTTTATCCATTTTCCTTTTTTTTAAAAAGAGCGTGAATAAAACTTAACTCTTCATACTCTCTTCTTGAAACATTTGCCTGTTTTAAATTTTTTGGTCCACTCCTTACTTCAGCACAATTTTTTAGGGCAGGTGACCTTTACAGCCCTGAGTCCTTGGGAATGTTAAGTGACCATTAGCTGTGACTTTAAAGCTGCTTTTGCAGGAAACGGCCACAAGGTGGCAGCATTTCTCCTGTACCAAATTTGGTTACTAGGGAAACAGAGGCTTAATGGAAGTGGTGTTCTAGGTTGTAAATCTGAATGGAATGTGCCAGGAAAAAGCCCTTTAAGTTTATGTCTCATTACTTCTTGTTCATATTTGTAATTTACTTTTTATTTTTTATCCCAGCAAATTTGATTACAATGGTTTGTTTGTTCTAGGTGTGCAAGATGTGGTTCTTTCACACATATACGTTTATCTATTCTTCCTCGCATCCTTTTCCCATGTAGCTTATGACACAATGTTGAGTAGTCTTCTCCTGGTTTTCTGTACGTCTTTGCTGGTTATATATTTCACATGGTTTGTATATCTCTCTTAAGCACAATATGGTAATGTATCCAATCCTCATCCCTTTCTATTTGGTGAACCATAAGTTTTTTAATGAATCTGTGATTGCCTTTCTCTGTGGAAATATCTTCATTGGTATCAATTTTTAAGTAACTCCTTAAAGTAATACGATAGGATATGTGTCTTTTGCTTTCTCACTTACTACAGGTGGCGTGATTACATCTAGACTCATCTATGGTGCTGCAAATGGCATTGTTTCATTTTTTTCACTAGCGAATATTCCATCTGTACATGGAGGAGTTCTTCTTTGTCCACCCATCTGTTGGTAGACTTTTTGGTTACTTCCATATCTTGGCTATTGTAATACTGTGCCATGCAGATTTGCCTGCCTGTGTCTTTCCAATTCTCTCTTCTTAGATTTTAGGTGGAGGAGTGGGCCTGCTGGATCATACGGTAGCTCAATGTTTACCTTTTTAAGGCACCTCCATTCTGTTCTAGTTCGTGGCCCTTTCCATGTTACGTCCCCCTTGAATTTGAGGGTATGCATTTCTCTACAACACCTTCAGCATTTATTGTTTGTAGTTTTCTTGCTGATGGTTATTCTGACAAGTGTGATCTGATACCTCTTTGTGGCTGAATTCGCACGTGCCTCATAATCCACTGAAATTGAGCTTGCAGACATGTCCTTTTTATTTTTCAAGCTGTGATTACCCCTTAGTTCTTCAAAGTGTTCTCTTAAAGTATGTGTCACATTTTGAAATGTTTTGGCCATTACCTCCCTCCAGACATTTTGAGGGCAGGTTTCATTTACAGTTCTGCCGTACTTGTTCCTATGAAATGACCATTAGCACAGGCTTTAAAGCTGCTTTTGCAGCTAACTGCCAGAGGGCGGCAGACTTTCTATGTCCCCCACCCTGGTAACTAGGGAAAAGCCCTTGCGGCCTGTGGTGTTTCTCGGTTATAAATTAGAGTGGAGTGTGCCCGGACAAACCCACACAAGCTGATGTCTCCTTACTTTTGTTGGATTTTTACATTTAATTTTTATTTTTTATTGGAGTAATTTTCCACTGTGTACGTGGACCACTTCTACTTTGTGCATTCCTCGGTTGATGGACATTTTCATTGCTTCCAAGTCTTGGCTATGGTAAATATTGTTGGAGTGCAGGATTGCCAGCCTGTGACTTTTTGATTCTCATTTTCTCAGGTGATAGGCCCAGCAGTGGGTGTGATTGATTGACTGGTAGCACAGTGTTTCCCTTTTCAAAGCACCTTCTTTGTGTTTTCATTAGTGGCTCTTTCCTCGTCCCCCTTAGAATCCAGGGTACGCATTTCTCCACAATCGCTTCAGCATTTACTGTTTGCAATATTTATGCTAATGGCTCTTCTGGCTGTTGTGAGCTGATAGGTTTTTGTAATTCGGGTTTGCATGTCTTTGAAAATTCGTAAAACTCATCATTTTTCTCCACCGTTTTCTTTTCTGTTAAAAAAAAGGAAACAATTGGGAGTACAATATAACTCTTGAAATTGTGTTCTTGGAAGGTTGCCCTGTTTTGAAATTTTTGGTCGATTTTCCACCCCAGAATTTGTTTAGAAAGCAGGTGTCTTTTACCGAACTGCAAGTTTGGTGAATATTTAGTGACCTTTAGCAATGGGTTTAAAGCTGCTGTTGTGGGAAGTGGCCTCAAGCAGGCAGCATATCTCCATTCCCATATCTGGGTACTAGGGCAGCAGAGCCTTTCTGGAAGTCGTGTTCCTAGTTTGTAAATTACATTGGAATGTGCATGGAGAAAGCCCCATAAGTTTATGTCTCATTATTTCTTCTTGGTTTTAATTTTTTTTTTAATTGGGGTAAAGCTTAGAATATTGTTTGTCCTAGGTGTACACAATCTGGTTCGTTTGTACATTCTATATGTCTATTCAAGTACAGATCCTCTTCCCATGTAAAACGTTACTGAGGGTTCCGCAGACCTCCTTTGCTATATGGTTGGTCTTTTTGAGATATGTATATAATATGTGTTTGTATACATATAGTAACACTAATCTTAATTTATCCATTCCCCCCACCTTTCCTTTTAGATGAGCATAGTTTGTTTTCTAAGTCTGTGAGTGTCTTTCTCTGTGGAAATATGTTCCTTTGTGTCAGTTATTAGATAACGCCTATAAGTGATATCATAGAATATAGGTCTTTTGCTTTCCGACTTACCTCATGTTTCGTGATTATCTCCAGACTCATTTGTAGTGCCTCAGAGAGCAGTGGCTCATTGTTTTCCATGGCTATTATTCCATTGTGTACATGGACCACTTCTTCTTTATCCATTCACCTGTTGTTGGACATTTTGATTGCTCCACTGTCTTGGCTATTGTGAATAAGGCTGCACTGCAGCTTTTGCGGCCTGTGTCTTCTCGATTCTTGTCTTCTCAGGTGAGAGATCCAATGGTGCGCCTGCTGTATTGAATGGTACCTGCAGTTTTACTTTTAAACACAGCTCCTTTCTGTTCTCATTATTGGCTGTTACCCCTTAACGTCTCACCAGCAGGTAGAGTGTACACAGTTCTCTAAAACCCCTTCAGCATTTATTGTTTGTAGACTTTCTGCTGATGGTAAGTCAACTGGTTTAAGTTGAAACTTTTTGGAGATTAGATTGCATGGGTCTAACCCTCCCTGAGGTTGAGCTTTTATCCATTTTCCTTTTTTTAAAAGAGCGTGAGTAAAACTTAACTCTTCATACTCTCTTCTTGAAACATTTGCCTGTTTTGAATTGTTTTGTCCATTCCCTCCTTCAGCACAATTTTTTAGGGCAGGTGTCCTTTACAGCCCTGAGTCCTTGGGAATGTTAAGTGACCATTAGCTGTGAGTTTAAAGCTTTTCTTGCAGGAAACGGAAACAAGGTGGCAGCATTTCCCCTTTACCAAATTTGGTTCCTAGGGAAACAGAGCCTTAATGGAAGTGGTGTTCTAGGTTGTAAATTAAAATGGAATGTGCCAGGGAAAAGCCCTTTAAGTTTATGTCTCATTACTTCTTGTTCATATTTGTAATTTACTTTTTATTTTTTATCCCAGCAAATTTGATTACAATGGTTTGTTTGTTCTAGGTGTGCAAGATGTGGTTCTTTCACACATATACATGTATCTATTCTTCCTCGCATCCTTTTCCCATGTAGGTTATGACACAATGTTGAGTAGTCTTCTCCTGGTCTTCCGTACGTCTTTGGTGATTATATATTTCGCATGGTTTGTATATCTCTGTTAACCCCAAGACGGTAATGTATCCAATCCTCATCCCTTTCTATTTGGTGAACCATAAGTTTTTTAATGAATCTGTGATTGCCTTTCTCTGTGGAAATATCTTCATTGGTATCAATTTTTAAGTAACTCCTAAAAGTGATATGATAGGATATGTGTCTTTTGCTTTCTCACTTACTACAGGTGGCGTGATTAGGTCTAGACTCATCTATGGTGCTGCAAATGGCATTGTTTCATTTTTTTCACTAGCGAATATTGCATCTGTACATGGAGGAGTTCTTCTTTGTCCACCCATCTGTTGGTGGACTTTTTGGTTACTTCCATATCTTGGCTATTGTAATACTGTGCCATGCAGATTTGCCTGCCTGTGTCTTCCAATTCTCTCTTCTTAGATTATAGGTGGAGGAGTGGGCCTGCTGGATCATATGGTAACTCAATGTTTACCTTTTTAAGGCACCTCCATTCTGTTCTCATTCGTGGCCCTTTCCAACTTACGTCCCACTTGAAGTTGAGGGTATGCATTTCTCCACAACACCTTCCGCATTTATTGTTTGTAGTTTGCTTGCTGATGGTTATTCTGACAATTGTGAGCTGATACCTCTTTGTGGTTGAATTTGCACGTGCCTCATAATCCGTTGAAATTGAGCTTGAAGGCATGTCCTTTTTATTTTTCAAGCTGTGATTACCCCTTAGTTCTTCAAAGTGTTCTCTTAAAGTATGTGTCACATTTTGAAATGTTTTGGCCATTACCTCCCTCCAGACATTTTGAGGGCAGGTTTCATTTACAGTTCTGCAGTACTTGTTCCTATGAAATGACCATTAGCACAGGCTTTAAAGCTGCTTTTGCAGGTAACTGCCAGAGGGCGGCAGCCTTTCTATATTCCCCACCCTGGTAACTAGGGAAAAGCCCTTGCGGCCTGTGGTGTTTCTCGGTTATAAATTAGAGTGGAGTGTGCCCGGACAAACCCACACAAGCTGATGTCTCCTTACTTTTGTTGGATTTTTAAATTTAATTTTTATTTTTTATTGGAGTAATTTTCCACTGTGTACGTGGACCACTTCTACTTTGTGCATTCCTCGGTTGATGGACATTTTCATTGCTTCCAAGTCTTGGCTATGGTAAATATTGTTGGAGTGCAGGATTGCCAGCCTGTGACTTTTTGATTCTCATTTTCTCAGGTGATAGGCCCAAAAGTGGGTGTGATTGACTGACTGGTAGCACCGTGTTTCCCTTTTCAAAGCACCTTCTTTGTGTTTTCATTAGTGGCACTTACCAGGTCCCCCTTAGAATCGAGTGTACACATTTCTCCACAATCGCTTCAGCATTTATTGTTTGCAGCATTTATGCTAATGGCCCTACTGGCTGCTGTGAGCTGATAGGGTTTTAAAATTTGTGTTTGCATGTCTTTGAAAATTCGTAAAACTCATCGTTTTTCTCCGCCGTTTTCCTTTCTGTTAAAAAAAGGAAACAATTGGGAGTACAATATTACTCTTGATATTGTCTTCTTGGAAGGTTGCTCGCTTTTGAATTTTTTGGTCGATTTTCCACCTCAGACTTTTTTAGAAAGCAGGTGTCATTTAGTGAACTGCAAGTTTGATGAATATTTAGTGAACTTTCGCAATAGTTTTAAAGCTCCTGTTGTGGGAAGTGGCCTGAAACAGGCAGCATTTCTCTATTCCCAAATCTGGGTACTAGGGCAGCAGAGTCTTTCTGGAAGTCGTGTTCCTAGGTTGTAAATTACATTGGAATATGCATGGAGAAACACCCTTTAGTTTATGTCTCATTATTTCTTCTTGGTTTTAATTTTTTTTTTTAATTGGGGTAAAGCTTAGAATATTGTTTGTCCTAGGTGTACACAATCTGGTTCATTTGTACATTCTATATGTCTATTCAAGTACAGATCCTCTTCCCATGTAAAATGTTACTGAGGGTTCCGCAGACCTCCCTTGCTATATGGTCGGTATTTTTGAGATATGTATATAATATGTGTTTGTATACGTATAGTAACACTAATCTTAATTTATCCATTCCCCCCACCTTTCCTTTTAGATGAGCATAGTTTGTTTTCTAAGTCTGTGAGTGTCTTTCTCTGTGGAAATATGTTCCTTTGTGTCAGTTATTAGATAACGCCTATAAGTGATATCATAGAATATAGGTCTTTTGCTTTCCGACTTACCTCATGTTTCATGATTATCTCCAGACTCATTTGTGGCGCCTCAGAGAGCAATGGTTCATTGTTTTCCATGGCTAATATTCTATTGTGTACATGGACCACTTGTTCTTTATCCATTCACCTCTTGTTGGACATTTTGATGCTTCACTGTCTTGGCTATTGTGAATAAGGCTGCACTGCAGCTTTTGCGGCCTGTGTCTTCTCGATTCTTGTCTTCTCAGGTGAGAGGTCCATTGGTGCGCTTGCTGGATTGAATGGTACCTCCCTTTTTACTTTTAAACACAGCTCCTTTCTTTTCTCATTATTGGCTCTTACCCATTTACGTCTCACCAGACGGTAGAGGGTACACAGTTCCCTAAAACCCCTTCAGCATTTATTGTTTGTAGACTTTTTGCTGATGGTCAGTCGACTGGTGTAAGTTGAAACTTTTTGTAGATTAGATTGCATGGGTCTAACACTCCCTGAGGTTGAGCTTTTATCCATTTTCCTTTTTTTTAAAAAGAGCGTGAATAAAACTTAACTCTTCATACTCTCTTCTTGAAACATTTGCCTGTTTTAAATTTTTTGGTCCACTCCTTACTTCAGCACAATTTTTTAGGGCAGGTGACCTTTACAGCCCTGAGTCCTTGGGAATGTTAAGTGACCATTAGCTGTGACTTTAAAGCTGCTTTTGCAGGAAACGGCCACAAGGTGGCAGCATTTCTCCTGTACCAAATTTGGTTACTAGGGAAACAGAGGCTTAATGGAAGTGGTGTTCTAGGTTGTAAATCTGAATGGAATGTGCCAGGAAAAAGCCCTTTAAGTTTATGTCTCATTACTTCTTGTTCATATTTGTAATTTACTTTTTATTTTTTATCCCAGCAAATTTGATTACAATGGTTTGTTTGTTCTAGGTGTGCAAGATGTGGTTCTTTCACACATATACGTTTATCTATTCTTCCTCGCATCCTTTTCCCATGTAGCTTATGACACAATGTTGAGTAGTCTTCTCCTGGTTTTCTGTACGTCTTTGCTGGTTATATATTTCACATGGTTTGTATATCTCTCTTAAGCACAATATGGTAATGTATCCAATCCTCATCCCTTTCTATTTGGTGAACCATAAGTTTTTTAATGAATCTGTGATTGCCTTTCTCTGTGGAAATATCTTCATTGGTATCAATTTTTAAGTAACTCCTTAAAGTAATACGATAGGATATGTGTCTTTTGCTTTCTCACTTACTACAGGTGGCGTGATTACATCTAGATTCATCTATGGTGCTGCAAATGGCATTGTTTCATTTTTTTCACTAGCGAATATTCCATCTGTACATGGAGGAGTTCTTCTTTGTCCACCCATCTGTTGGTAGACTTTTTGGTTACTTCCATATCTTGGCTATTGTAATACTGTGCAATGCAGATTTGCCTGCCTGTGTCTTTCCAATTCTCTCTTCTTAGATTTTAGGTGGAGGAGTGGGCCTGCTGGATCATACGGTAGCTCAATGTTTACCTTTTTAAGGCACCTCCATTCTGTTCTAGTTCGTGGCCCTTTCCATGTTACGTCCCCCTTGAATTTGAGGGTATGCATTTCTCTACAACACCTTCAGCATTTATTGTTTGTAGTTTTCTTGCTGATGGTTATTCTGACAAGTGTGATCTGATACCTCTTTGTGGCTGAATTCGCACGTGCCTCATAATCCACTGAAATTGAGCTTGCAGACATGTCCTTTTTATTTTTCAAGCTGTGATTACCCCTTAGTTCTTCAAAGTGTTCTCTTAAAGTATGTGTCACATTTTGAAATGTTTTGGCCATTACCTCCCTCCAGACATTTTGAGGGCAGGTTTCATTTACAGTTCTGCAGTACTTGTTCCTATGAAATGACCATTAGCACAGGCTTTAAAGCTGCTTTTGCAGCTAACTGCCAGAGGGCGGCAGACTTTCTATGTCCCCCACCCTGGTAACTAGGGAAAAGCCCTTGCGGCCTGTGGTGTTTCTCGGTTATAAATTAGAGTGGAGTGTGCCCGGACAAACCCACACAAGCTGATGTCTCCTTACTTTTGTTGGATTTTTACATTTAATTTTTATTTTTTATTGGAGTAATTTTCCACTGTGTACGTGGACCACTTCTACTTTGTGCATTCCTCGGTTGATGGACATTTTCATTGCTTCCAAGTCTTGGCTATGGTAAATATTGTTGGAGTGCAGGATTGCCAGCCTGTGACTTTTTGATTCTCATTTTCTCAGGTGATAGGCCCAGCAGTGGGTGTGATTGATTGACTGGTAGCACAGTGTTTCCCTTTTCAAAGCACCTTCTTTGTGTTTTCATTAGTGGCTCTTACCTCGTCCCCCTTAGAATCCAGGGTACGCATTTCTCCACAATCGCTTCAGCATTTACTGTTTGCAATATTTATGCTAATGGCTCTTCTGGCTGTTGTGAGCTGATAGGTTTTTGTAATTCGGGTTTGCATGTCTTTGAAAATTCGTAAAACTCATCATTTTTCTCCACCGTTTTCTTTTCTGTTAAAAAAAAGGAAACAATTGGGAGTACAATATAACTCTTGAAATTGTGTTCTTGGAAGGTTGCCCTGTTTTGAAATTTTTGGTCGATTTTCCACCCCAGAATTTGTTTAGAAAGCAGGTGTCTTTTACCGAACTGCAAGTTTGGTGAATATTTAGTGACCTTTAGCAATGGGTTTAAAGCTGCTGTTGTGGGAAGTGGCCTCAAGCAGGCAGCATATCTCCATTCCCATATCTGGGTACTAGGGCAGCAGAGCCTTTCTGGAAGTCGTGTTCCTAGTTTGTAAATTACATTGGAATGTGCATGGAGAAAGCCCCATAAGTTTATGTCTCATTATTTCTTCTTGGTTTTAATTTTTTTTTTAATTGGGGTAAAGCTTAGAATATTGTTTGTCCTAGGTGTACACAATCTGGTTCGTTTGTACATTCTATATGTCTATTCAAGTACAGATCCTCTTCCCATGTAAAACGTTACTGAGGGTTCCGCAGACCTCCCTTCCTATATGGTTGGTCTTTTTGAGATATGTATATAATATGTGTTTGTATACATATAGTAACACTAATCTTAATTTATCCATTCCCCCCACCTTTCCTTTTAGATGAGCATAGTTTGTTTTCTAAGTCTGTGAGTGTCTTTCTCTGTGGAAATATGTTCCTTTGTGTTAGTTATTAGATAACGCCTATAAGTGATATCATAGAATATAGGTCTTTTGCTTTCCGACTTACCTCATGTTTCGTGATTATCTCCAGACTCATTTGTAGTGCCTCAGAGAGCAGTGGCTCATTGTTTTCCATGGCTATTATTCCATTGTGTACATGGACCACTTCTTCTTTATCCATTCACCTGTTGTTGGACATTTTGATTGCTCCACTGTCTTGGCTATTGTGAATAAGGCTGCACTGCAGCTTTTGCGGCCTGTGTCTTCTCGATTCTTGTCTTCTCAGGTGAGAGATCCAATGGTGCGCCTGCTGTATTGAATGGTACCTGCAGTTTTACTTTTAAACACAGCTCCTTTCTGTTCTCATTATTGGCTGTTACCCCTTAACGTCTCACCAGCAGGTAGAGTGTACACAGTTCTCTAAAACCCCTTCAGCATTTATTGTTTGTAGACTTTCTGCTGATGGTAAGTCAACTGGTTTAAGTTGAAACTTTTTGGAGATTAGATTGCATGGGTCTAACCCTCCCTGAGGTTGAGCTTTTATCCATTTTCCTTTTTTTAAAAGAGCGTGAGTAAAACTTAACTCTTCATACTCTCTTCTTGAAACATTTGCCTGTTTTGAATTGTTTTGTCCATTCCCTCCTTCAGCACAATTTTTTAGGGCAGGTGTCCTTTACAGCCCTGAGTCCTTGGGAATGTTAAGTGACCATTAGCTGTGAGTTTAAAGCTTTTCTTGCAGGAAACGGAAACAAGGTGGCAGCATTTCCCCTTTACCAAATTTGGTTCCTAGGGAAACAGAGCCTTAATGGAAGTGGTGTTCTAGGTTGTAAATTAAAATGGAATGTGCCAGGGAAAAGCCCTTTAAGTTTATGTCTCATTACTTCTTGTTCATATTTGTAATTTACTTTTTATTTTTTATCCCAGCAAATTTGATTACAATGGTTTGTTTGTTCTAGGTGTGCAAGATGTGGTTCTTTCACACATATACATGTATCTATTCTTCCTCGCATCCTTTTCCCATGTAGGTTATGACACAATGTTGAGTAGTCTTCTCCTGGTCTTCCGTACGTCTTTGGTGATTATATATTTCGCATGGTTTGTATATCTCTGTTAACCCCAAGACGGTAATGTATCCACTCCTCATCCCTTTCTATTTGGTGAACCATAAGTTTTTTAATGAATCTGTGATTGCCTTTCTCTGTGGAAATATCTTCATTGGTATCAATTTTTAAGTAACTCCTAAAAGTGATATGATAGGATATGTGTCTTTTGCTTTCTCACTTACTACAGGTGGCGTGATTAGGTCTAGACTCATCTATGGTGCTGCAAATGGCATTGTTTCATTTTTTTCACTAGCGAATATTGCATCTGTACATGGAGGAGTTCTTCTTTGTCCACCCATCTGTTGGTGGACTTTTTGGTTACTTCCATATCTTGGCTATTGTAATACTGTGCCATGCAGATTTGCCTGCCTGTGTCTTCCAATTCTCTCTTCTTAGATTATAGGTGGAGGAGTGGGCCTGCTGGATCATATGGTAACTCAATGTTTACCTTTTTAAGGCACCTCCATTCTGTTCTCATTCGTGGCCCTTTCCAACTTACGTCCCACTTGAAGTTGAGGGTATGCATTTCTCCACAACACCTTCCGCATTTATTGTTTGTAGTTTGCTTGCTGATGGTTATTCTGACAATTGTGAGCTGATACCTCTTTGTGGTTGAATTTGCACGTGCCTCATAATCCGTTGAAATTGAGCTTGAAGGCATGTCCTTTTTATTTTTCAAGCTGTGATTACCCCTTAGTTCTTCAAAGTGTTCTCTTAAAGTATGTGTCACATTTTGAAATGTTTTGGCCATTACCTCCCTCCAGACATTTTGAGGGCAGGTTTCATTTACAGTTCTGCAGTACTTGTTCCTATGAAATGACCATTAGCACAGGCTTTAAAGCTGCTTTTGCAGGTAACTGCCAGAGGGCGGCAGCCTTTCTATATTCCCCACCCTGGTAACTAGGGAAAAGCCCTTGCGGCCTGTGGTGTTTCTCGGTTATAAATTAGAGTGGAGTGTGCCCGGACAAACCCACACAAGCTGATGTCTCCTTACTTTTGTTGGATTTTTAAATTTAATTTTTATTTTTTATTGGAGTAATTTTCCACTGTGTACGTGGACCACTTCTACTTTGTGCATTCCTCGGTTGATGGACATTTTCATTGCTTCCAAGTCTTGGCTATGGTAAATATTGTTGGAGTGCAGGATTGCCAGCCTGTGACTTTTTGATTCTCATTTTCTCAGGTGATAGGCCCAAAAGTGGGTGTGATTGACTGACTGGTAGCACCGTGTTTCCCTTTTCAAAGCACCTTCTTTGTGTTTTCATTAGTGGCACTTACCAGGTCCCCCTTAGAATCGAGTGTACACATTTCTCCACAATCGCTTCAGCATTTATTGTTTGCAGCATTTATGCTAATGGCCCTACTGGCTGCTGTGAGCTGATAGGGTTTTAAAATTTGTGTTTGCATGTCTTTGAAAATTCGTAAAACTCATCGTTTTTCTCCGCCGTTTTCCTTTCTGTTAAAAAAAGGAAACAATTGGGAGTACAATATTACTCTTGATATTGTCTTCTTGGAAGGTTGCTCGCTTTTGAATTTTTTGGTCGATTTTCCACCTCAGACTTTTTTAGAAAGCAGGTGTCATTTAGTGAACTGCAAGTTTGATGAATATTTAGTGAACTTTCGCAATAGTTTTAAAGCTCCTGTTGTGGGAAGTGGCCTGAAACAGGCAGCATTTCTCTATTCCCAAATCTGGGTACTAGGGCAGCAGAGTCTTTCTGGAAGTCGTGTTCCTAGGTTGTAAATTACATTGGAATATGCATGGAGAAACACCCTTTAGTTTATGTCTCATTATTTCTTCTTGGTTTTAATTTTTTTTTTTAATTGGGGTAAAGCTTAGAATATTGTTTGTCCTAGGTGTACACAATCTGGTTCATTTGTACATTCTATATGTCTATTCAAGTACAGATCCTCTTCCCATGTAAAATGTTACTGAGGGTTCCGCAGACCTCCCTTGCTATATGGTCGGTATTTTTGAGATATGTATATAATATGTGTTTGTATACATATAGTAACACTAATCTTAATTTATCCATTCCCCCCACCTTTCCTTTTAGATGAGCATAGTTTGTTTTCTAAGTCTGTGAGTGTCTTTCTCTGTGGAAATATGTTCCTTTGTGTCAGTTATTAGATAACGCCTATAAGTGATATCATAGAATATAGGTCTTTTGCTTTCCGACTTACCTCATGTTTCATGATTATCTCCAGACTCATTTGTGGCGCCTCAGAGAGCAATGGTTCATTGTTTTCCATGGCTAATATTCTATTGTGTACATGGACCACTTGTTCTTTATCCATTCACCTCTTGTTGGACATTTTGATGCTTCACTGTCTTGGCTATTGTGAATAAGGCTGCACTGCAGCTTTTGCGGCCTGTGTCTTCTCGATTCTTGTCTTCTCAGGTGAGAGGTCCATTGGTGCGCTTGCTGGATTGAATGGTACCTCCCTTTTTACTTTTAAACACAGCTCCTTTCTTTTCTCATTATTGGCTCTTACCCATTTACGTCTCACCAGACGGTAGAGGGTACACAGTTCCCTAAAACCCCTTCAGCATTTATTGTTTGTAGACTTTTTGCTGATGGTCAGTCGACTGGTGTAAGTTGAAACTTTTTGTAGATTAGATTGCATGGGTCTAACACTCCCTGAGGTTGAGCTTTTATCCATTTTCCTTTTTTTTAAAAAGAGCGTGAATAAAACTTAACTCTTCATACTCTCTTCTTGAAACATTTGCCTGTTTTAAATTTTTTGGTCCACTCCTTACTTCAGCACAATTTTTTAGGGCAGGTGACCTTTACAGCCCTGAGTCCTTGGGAATGTTAAGTGACCATTAGCTGTGACTTTAAAGCTGCTTTTGCAGGAAACGGCCACAAGGTGGCAGCATTTCTCCTGTACCAAATTTGGTTACTAGGGAAACAGAGGCTTAATGGAAGTGGTGTTCTAGGTTGTAAATCTGAATGGAATGTGCCAGGAAAAAGCCCTTTAAGTTTATGTCTCATTACTTCTTGTTCATATTTGTAATTTACTTTTTATTTTTTATCCCAGCAAATTTGATTACAATGGTTTGTTTGTTCTAGGTGTGCAAGATGTGGTTCTTTCACACATATACGTTTATCTATTCTTCCTCGCATCCTTTTCCCATGTAGCTTATGACACAATGTTGAGTAGTCTTCTCCTGGTTTTCTGTACGTCTTTGCTGGTTATATATTTCACATGGTTTGTATATCTCTCTTAAGCACAATATGGTAATGTATCCAATCCTCATCCCTTTCTATTTGGTGAACCATAAGTTTTTTAATGAATCTGTGATTGCCTTTCTCTGTGGAAATATCTTCATTGGTATCAATTTTTAAGTAACTCCTTAAAGTAATACGATAGGATATGTGTCTTTTGCTTTCTCACTTACTACAGGTGGCGTGATTACATCTAGACTCATCTATGGTGCTGCAAATGGCATTGTTTCATTTTTTTCACTAGCGAATATTCCATCTGTACATGGAGGAGTTCTTCTTTGTCCACCCATCTGTTGGTAGACTTTTTGGTTACTTCCATATCTTGGCTATTGTAATACTGTGCCATGCAGATTTGCCTGCCTGTGTCTTTCCAATTCTCTCTTCTTAGATTTTAGGTGGAGGAGTGGGCCTGCTGGATCATACGGTAGCTCAATGTTTACCTTTTTAAGGCACCTCCATTCTGTTCTAGTTCGTGGCCCTTTCCATGTTACGTCCCCCTTGAATTTGAGGGTATGCATTTCTCTACAACACCTTCAGCATTTATTGTTTGTAGTTTTCTTGCTGATGGTTATTCTGACAAGTGTGATCTGATACCTCTTTGTGGCTGAATTCGCACGTGCCTCATAATCCACTGAAATTGAGCTTGCAGACATGTCCTTTTTATTTTTCAAGCTGTGATTACCCCTTAGTTCTTCAAAGTGTTCTCTTAAAGTATGTGTCACATTTTGAAATGTTTTGGCCATTACCTCCCTCCAGACATTTTGAGGGCAGGTTTCATTTACAGTTCTGCCGTACTTGTTCCTATGAAATGACCATTAGCACAGGCTTTAAAGCTGCTTTTGCAGCTAACTGCCAGAGGGCGGCAGACTTTCTATGTCCCCCACCCTGGTAACTAGGGAAAAGCCCTTGCGGCCTGTGGTGTTTCTCAGTTATAAATTAGAGTGGAGTGTGCCCGGACAAACCCACACAAGCTGATGTCTCCTTACTTTTGTTGGATTTTTAAATTTAATTTTTATTTTTTATTGGAGTAATTTTCCACTGTGTACGTGGACCACTTCTACTTTGTGCATTCCTCGGTTGATGGACATTTTCATTGCTTCCAAGTGTTGGCTATGGTAAATATTGTTGGAGTGCAGGATTGCCAGCCTGTGACTTTTTGATTCTCATTTTCTCAGGTGATAGGCCCAGCAGTGGGTGTGATTGATTGACTGGTAGCACAGTGTTTCCCTTTTCAAAGCACCTTCTTTGTGTTTTCATTAGTGGCTCTTACCTCGTCCCCCTTAGAATCCAGGGTACGCATTTCTCCACAATCGCTTCAGCATTTACTGTTTGCAATATTTATGCTAATGGCTCTTCTGGCTGTTGTGAGCTGATAGGTTTTTGTAATTCGGGTTTGCATGTCTTTGAAAATTCGTAAAACTCATCATTTTTCTCCACCGTTTTCTTTTATGTTAAAAAAAAGGAAACAATTGGGAGTACAATATAACTCTTGAAATTGTGTTCTTGGAAGGTTGCCCTGTTTTGAAATTTTTGGTCGATTTTCCACCCCAGAATTTGTTTAGAAAGCAGGTGTCTTTTACCGAACTGCAAGTTTGGTGAATATTTAGTGACCTTTAGCAATGGGTTTAAAGCTGCTGTTGTGGGAAGTGGCCTCAAGCAGGCAGCATATCTCCATTCCCATATCTGGGTACTAGGGCAGCAGAGCCTTTCTGGAAGTCGTGTTCCTAGTTTGTAAATTACATTGGAATGTGCATGGAGAAAGCCCCATAAGTTTATGTCTCATTATTTCTTCTTGGTTTTAATTTTTTTTTTTAATTGGGGTAAAGCTTAGAATATTGTTTGTCCTAGGTGTACACAATCTGGTTCGTTTGTACATTCTATATGTCTATTCAAGTACAGATCCTCTTCCCATGTAAAACGTTACTGAGGGTTCCGCAGACCTCCCTTGCTATATGGTTGGTCTTTTTGAGATATGTATATAATATGTGTTTGTATACATATAGTAACACTAATCTTAATTTATCCATTCCCCCCACCTTTCCTTTTAGATGAGCATAGTTTGTTTTCTAAGTCTGTGAGTGTCTTTCTCTGTGGAAATATGTTCCTTTGTGTCAGTTATTAGATAACGCCTATAAGTGATATCATAGAATATAGGTCTTTTGCTTTCCGACTTACCTCATGTTTCGTGATTATCTCCAGACTCATTTGTAGTGCCTCAGAGAGCAGTGGCTCATTGTTTTCCATGGCTATTATTCCATTGTGTACATGGACCACTTCTTCTTTATCCATTCACCTGTTGTTGGACATTTTGATTGCTCCACTGTCTTGGCTATTGTGAATAAGGCTGCACTGCAGCTTTTGCGGCCTGTGTCTTCTCGATTCTTGTCTTCTCAGGTGAGAGATCCAATGGTGCGCCCGCTGTATTGAATGGTACCTGCAGTTTTACTTTTAAACACAGCTCCTTTCTGTTCTCATTATTGGCTGTTACCCCTTAACGTCTCACCAGCAGGTAGAGTGTACACAGTTCTCTAAAACCCCTTCAGCATTTATTGTTTGTAGACTTTCTGCTGATGGTAAGTCAACTGGTTTAAGTTGAAACTTTTTGGAGATTAGATTGCATGGGTCTAACCCTCCCTGAGGTTGAGCTTTTATCCATTTTCCTTTTTTTAAAAGAGCGTGAGTAAAACTTAACTCTTCATACTCTCTTCTTGAAACATTTGCCTGTTTTGAATTGTTTTGTCCATTCCCTCCTTCAGCACAATTTTTTAGGGCAGGTGTCCTTTACAGCCCTGAGTCCTTGGGAATGTTAAGTGACCATTAGCTGTGAGTTTAAAGCTTTTCTTGCAGGAAACGGAAACAAGGTGGCAGCATTTCCCCTTTACCAAATTTGGTTCCTAGGGAAACAGAGCCTTAATGGAAGTGGTGTTCTAGGTTGTAAATTAAAATGGAATGTGCCAGGGAAAAGCCCTTTAAGTTTATGTCTCATTACTTCTTGTTCATATTTGTAATTTACTTTTTATTTTTTATCCCAGCAAATTTGATTACAATGGTTTGTTTGTTCTAGGTGTGCAAGATGTGGTTCTTTCACACATATACATGTATCTATTCTTCCTCGCATCCTTTTCCCATGTAGGTTATGACACAATGTTGAGTAGTCTTCTCCTGGTCTTCCGTACGTCTTTGGTGATTATATATTTCGCATGGTTTGTATATCTCTGTTAACCCCAAGACGGTAATGTATCCAATCCTCATCCCTTTCTATTTGGTGAACCATAAGTTTTTTAATGAATCTGTGATTGCCTTTCTCTGTGGAAATATCTTCATTGGTATCAATTTTTAAGTAACTCCTAAAAGTGATATGATAGGATATGTGTCTTTTGCTTTCTCACTTACTACAGGTGGCGTGATTAGGTCTAGACTCATCTATGGTGCTGCAAATGGCATTGTTTCATTTTTTTCACTAGCGAATATTGCATCTGTACATGGAGGAGTTCTTCTTTGTCCACCCATCTGTTGGTGGACTTTTTGGTTACTTCCATATCTTGGCTATTGTAATACTGTGCCATGCAGATTTGCCTGCCTGTGTCTTCCAATTCTCTCTTCTTAGATTATAGGTGGAGGAGTGGGCCTGCTGGATCATATGGTAACTCAATGTTTACCTTTTTAAGGCACCTCCATTCTGTTCTCATTCGTGGCCCTTTCCAACTTACGTCCCACTTGAAGTTGAGGGTATGCATTTCTCCACAACACCTTCCGCATTTATTGTTTGTAGTTTGCTTGCTGATGGTTATTCTGACAATTGTGAGCTGATACCTCTTTGTGGTTGAATTTGCACGTGCCTCATAATCCGTTGAAATTGAGCTTGAAGGCATGTCCTTTTTATTTTTCAAGCTGTGATTACCCCTTAGTTCTTCAAAGTGTTCTCTTAAAGTATGTGTCACATTTTGAAATGTTTTGGCCATTACCTCCCTCAAGACATTTTGAGGGCAGGTTTCATTTACAGTTCTGCAGTACTTGTTCCTATGAAATGACCATTAGCACAGGCTTTAAAGCTGCTTTTGCAGGTAACTGCCAGAGGGCGGCAGCCTTTCTATATTCCCCACCCTGGTAACTAGGGAAAAGCCCTTGCGGCCTGTGGTGTTTCTCGGTTATAAATTAGAGTGGAGTGTGCCCGGACAAACCCACACAAGCTGATGTCTCCTTACTTTTGTTGGATTTTTAAATTTAATTTTTATTTTTTATTGGAGTAATTTTCCACTGTGTACGTGGACCACTTCTACTTTGTGCATTCCTCGGTTGATGGACATTTTCATTGCTTCCAAGTCTTGGCTATGGTAAATATTGTTGGAGTGCAGGATTGCCAGCCTGTGACTTTTTGATTCTCATTTTCTCAGGTGATAGGCCCAAAAGTGGGTGTGATTGACTGACTGGTAGCACCGTGTTTCCCTTTTCAAAGCACCTTCTTTGTGTTTTCATTAGTGGCACTTACCAGGTCCCCCTTAGAATCGAGTGTACACATTTCTCCACAATCGCTTCAGCATTTATTGTTTGCAGCATTTATGCTAATGGCCCTACTGGCTGCTGTGAGCTGATAGGGTTTTAAAATTTGTGTTTGCATGTCTTTGAAAATTCGTAAAACTCATCGTTTTTCTCGGCCGTTTTCTTTTCTGTTAAAAAAAGGAAACAATTGGGAGTACAATATTACTCTTGATATTGTCTTCTTGGAAGGTTGCTTGCTTTTGAATTTTTTGGTCGATTTTCCACCTCAGACTTTTTTAGAAAGCAGGTGTCATTTAGTGAACTGCAAGTTTGATGAATATTTAGTGAACTTTCGCAATAGTTTTAAAGCTCCTGTTGTGGGAAGTGGCCTGAAACAGGCAGCATTTCTCTATTCCCAAATCTGGGTACTAGGGCAGCAGAGTCTTTCTGGAAGTCGTGTTCCTAGGTTGTAAATTACATTGGAATATGCATGGAGAAACACCCTTTAGTTTATGTCTCATTATTTCTTCTTGGTTTTAATTTTTTTTTTAATTGGGGTAAAGCTTAGAATATTGTTTGTCCTAGGTGTACACAATCTGGTTCATTTGTACATTCTATATGTCTATTCAAGTACAGATCCTCTTCCCATGTAAAATGTTACTGAGGGTTCCGCAGACCTCCCTTGCTATATGGTCGGTATTTTTGAGATATGTATATAATATGTGTTTGTATACATATAGTAACACTAATCTTAATTTATCCATTCCCCCCACCTTTCCTTTTAGATGAGCATAGTTTGTTTTCTAAGTCTGTGAGTGTCTTTCTCTGTGGAAATATGTTCCTTTGTGTCAGTTATTAGATAACACCTATAAGTGATATCATAGAATATAGGTCTTTTGCTTTCCGACTTACCTCATGTTTCATGATTATCTCCAGACTCATTTGTGGCGCCACAGAGAGCAATGGTTCATTGTTTTCCATGGCTAATATTCTATTGTGTACATGGACCACTTGTTCTTTATCCATTCACCTCTTGTTGGACATTTTGATGCTTCACTGTCTTGGCTATTGTGAATAAGGCTGCACTGCAGCTTTTGCGGCCTGTGTCTTCTCGATTCTTGTCTTCTCAGGTGAGAGGTCCATTGGTGCGCTTGCTGGATTGAATGGTACCTCCCTTTTTACTTTTAAACACAGCTCCTTTCTTTTCTCATTATTGGCTCTTACCCATTTACGTCTCACCAGACGGTAGAGGGTACACAGTTCCCTAAAACCCCTTCAGCATTTATTGTTTGTAGACTTTTTGCTGATGGTCAGTCGACTGGTGTAAGTTGAAACTTTTTGGAGATTAGATTGCATGGGTCTAACCCTCCCTGAGGTTGAGCTTTTATCCATTTTCCTTTTTTTAAAAGAGCGTGAGTAAAACTTAACTCTTCATACTCTCTTCTTGAAACATTTGCCTGTTTTGAATTTTTTTGTCCATTCCCTCCTTCAGCACAATTTTTTAGGGCAGGTGTCCTTTACAGCCCTGAGTCCTTGGGAATGTTAAGTGACCATTAGCTGTGAGTTTAAAGCTTTTCTTGCAGGAAACGGAAACAAGGTGGCAGCATTTCCCCTTTACCAAATTTGGTTCCTAGGGAAACAGAGCCTTAATGGAAGTGGTGTTCTAGGTTGTAAATTAAAATGGAATGTGCCAGGGAAAAGCCCTTTAAGTTTATGTCTCATTACTTCTTGTTCATATTTGTAATTTACTTTTTATTTTTTATCCCAGCAAATTTGATTACAATGGTTTGTTTGTTCTAGGTGTGCAAGATGTGGTTCTTTCACACATATACATGTATCTATTCTTCCTCGCATCCTTTTCCCATGTAGGTTATGACACAATGTTGAGTAGTCTTCTCCTGGTCTTCCGTACGTCTTTGGTGATTATATATTTCGCATGGTTTGTATATCTCTGTTAACCCCAAGACGGTAATGTATCCAATCCTCATCCCTTTCTATTTGGTGAACCATAAGTTTTTTAATGAATCTGTGATTGCCTTTCTCTGTGGAAATATCTTCATTGGTATCAATTTTTAAGTAACTCCTAAAAGTGATATGATAGGATATGTGTCTTTTGCTTTCTCACTTACTACAGGTGGCGTGATTAGGTCTAGACTCATCTATGGTGCTGCAAATGGCATTGTTTCATTTTTTTCACTAGCGAATATTGCATCTGTACATGGAGGAGTTCTTCTTTGTCCACCCATCTGTTGGTGGACTTTTTGGTTACTTCCATATCTTGGCTATTGTAATACTGTGCCATGCAGATTTGCCTGCCTGTGTCTTCCAATTCTCTCTTCTTAGATTATAGGTGGAGGAGTGGGCCTGCTGGATCATATGGTAACTCAATGTTTACCTTTTTAAGGCACCTCCATTCTGTTCTCATTCGTGGCCCTTTCCAACTTACGTCCCACTTGAAGTTGAGGGTATGCATTTCTCCACAACACCTTCCGCATTTATTGTTTGTAGTTTGCTTGCTGATGGTTATTCTGACAATTGTGAGCTGATACCTCTTTGTGGTTGAATTTGCACGTGCCTCATAATCCGTTGAAATTGAGCTTGAAGGCATGTCCTTTTTATTTTTCAAGCTGTGATTACCCCTTAGTTCTTCAAAGTGTTCTCTTAAAGTATGTGTCACATTTTGAAATGTTTTGGCCATTACCTCCCTCCAGACATTTTGAGGGCAGGTTTCATTTACAGTTCTGCAGTACTTGTTCCTATGAAATGACCATTAGCACAGGCTTTAAAGCTGCTTTTGCAGGTAACTGCCAGAGGGCGGCAGCCTTTCTATATTCCCCACCCTGGTAACTAGGGAAAAGCCCTTGCGGCCTGTGGTGTTTCTCGGTTATAAATTAGAGTGGAGTGTGCCCGGACAAACCCACACAAGCTGATGTCTCCTTACTTTTGTTGGATTTTTAAATTTAATTTTTATTTTTTATTGGAGTAATTTTCCACTGTGTACGTGGACCACTTCTACTTTGTGCATTCCTCGGTTGATGGACATTTTCATTGCTTCCAAGTGTTGGCTATGGTAAATATTGTTGGAGTGCAGGATTGCCAGCCTGTGACTTTTTGATTCTCATTTTCTCAGGTGATAGGCCCAAAAGTGGGTGTGATTGACTGACTGGTAGCACCGTGTTTCCCTTTTCAAAGCACCTTCTTTGTGTTTTCATTAGTGGCACTTACCAGGTCCCCCTTAGAATCGAGTGTACACATTTCTCCACAATCGCTTCAGCATTTATTGTTTGCAGCATTTATGCTAATGGCCCTACTGGCTGCTGTGAGCTGATAGGGTTTTAAAATTTGTGTTTGCATGTCTTTGAAAATTCGTAAAACTCATCGTTTTTCTCCGCCGTTTTCCTTTCTGTTAAAAAAAGGAAACAATTGGGAGTACAATATTACTCTTGATATTGTCTTCTTGGAAGGTTGCTCGCTTTTGAATTTTTTGGTCGATTTTCCACCTCAGACTTTTTTAGAAAGCAGGTGTCATTTAGTGAACTGCAAGTTTGATGAATATTTAGTGAACTTTCGCAATAGTTTTAAAGCTCCTGTTGTGGGAAGTGGCCTGAAACAGGCAGCATTTCTCTATTCCCAAATCTGGGTACTAGGGCAGCAGAGTCTTTCTGGAAGTCGTGTTCCTAGGTTGTAAATTACATTGGAATATGCATGGAGAAACACCCTTTAGTTTATGTCTCATTATTTCTTCTTGGTTTTAATTTTTTTTTTTAATTGGGGTAAAGCTTAGAATATTGTTTGTCCTAGGTGTACACAATCTGGTTCATTTGTACATTCTATATGTCTATTCAAGTACAGATCCTCTTCCCATGTAAAATGTTACTGAGGGTTCCGCAGACCTCCCTTGCTATATGGTCGGTATTTTTGAGATATGTATATAATATGTGTTTGTATACATATAGTAACACTAATCTTAATTTATCCATTCCCCCCACCTTTCCTTTTAGATGAGCATAGTTTGTTTTCTAAGTCTGTGAGTGTCTTTCTCTGTGGAAATATGTTCCTTTGTGTCAGTTATTAGATAACGCCTATAAGTGATATCATAGAATATAGGTCTTTTGCTTTCCGACTTACCTCATGTTTCATGATTATCTCCAGACTCATTTGTGGCGCCTCAGAGAGCAATGGTTCATTGTTTTCCATGGCTAATATTCTATTGTGTACATGGACCACTTGTTCTTTATCCATTCACCTCTTGTTGGACATTTTGATGCTTCACTGTCTTGGCTATTGTGAATAAGGCTGCACTGCAGCTTTTGCGGCCTGTGTCTTCTCGATTCTTGTCTTCTCAGGTGAGAGGTCCATTGGTGCGCTTGCTGGATTGAATGGTACCTCCCTTTTTACTTTTAAACACAGCTCCTTTCTTTTCTCATTATTGGCTCTTACCCATTTACGTCTCACCAGACGGTAGAGGGTACACAGTTCCCTAAAACCCCTTCAGCATTTATTGTTTGTAGACTTTTTGCTGATGGTCAGTCGACTGGTGTAAGTTGAAACTTTTTGTAGATTAGATTGCATGGGTCTAACACTCCCTGAGGTTGAGCTTTTATCCATTTTCCTTTTTTTTAAAAAGAGCGTGAATAAAACTTAACTCTTCATACTCTCTTCTTGAAACATTTGCCTGTTTTAAATTTTTTGGTCCACTCCTTACTTCAGCACAATTTTTTAGGGCAGGTGACCTTTACAGCCCTGAGTCCTTGGGAATGTTAAGTGACCATTAGCTGTGACTTTAAAGCTGCTTTTGCAGGAAACGGCCACAAGGTGGCAGCATTTCTCCTTTACCAAATTTGGTTACTAGGGAAACAGAGGCTTAATGGAAGTGGTGTTCTAGGTTGTAAATCTGAATGGAATGTGCCAGGAAAAAGCCCTTTAAGTTTATGTCTCATTACTTCTTGTTCATATTTGTAATTTACTTTTTATTTTTTATCCCAGCAAATTTGATTACAATGGTTTGTTTGTTCTAGGTGTGCAAGATGTGGTTCTTTCACACATATACGTTTATCTATTCTTCCTCGCATCCTTTTCCCATGTAGCTTATGACACAATGTTGAGTAGTCTTCTCCTGGTTTTCTGTACGTCTTTGCTGGTTATATATTTCACATGGTTTGTATATCTCTCTTAAGCACAATATGGTAATGTATCCAATCCTCATCCCTTTCTATTTGGTGAACCATAAGTTTTTTAATGAATCTGTGATTGCCTTTCTCTGTGGAAATATCTTCATTGGTATCAATTTTTAAGTAACTCCTTAAAGTAATACGATAGGATATGTGTCTTTTGCTTTCTCACTTACTACAGGTGGCGTGATTACATCTAGACTCATCTATGGTGCTGCAAATGGCATTGTTTCATTTTTTTCACTAGCGAATATTCCATCTGTACATGGAGGAGTTCTTCTTTGTCCACCCATCTGTTGGTAGACTTTTTGGTTACTTCCATATCTTGGCTATTGTAATACTGTGCCATGCAGATTTGCCTGCCTGTGTCTTTCCAATTCTCTCTTCTTAGATTTTAGGTGGAGGAGTGGGCCTGCTGGATCATACGGTAGCTCAATGTTTACCTTTTTAAGGCACCTCCATTCTGTTCTAGTTCGTGGCCCTTTCCATGTTACGTCCCCCTTGAATTTGAGGGTATGCATTTCTCTACAACACCTTCAGCATTTATTGTTTGTAGTTTTCTTGCTGATGGTTATTCTGACAAGTGTGATCTGATACCTCTTTGTGGCTGAATTCGCACGTGCCTCATAATCCACTGAAATTGAGCTTGCAGACATGTCCTTTTTATTTTTCAAGCTGTGATTACCCCTTAGTTCTTCAAAGTGTTCTCTTAAAGTATGTGTCACATTTTGAAATGTTTTGGCCATTACCTCCCTCCAGACATTTTGAGGGCAGGTTTCATTTACAGTTCTGCAGTACTTGTTCCTATGAAATGACCATTAGCACAGGCTTTAAAGCTGCTTTTGCAGCTAACTGCCAGAGGGCGGCAGACTTTCTATGTCCCCCACCCTGGTAACTAGGGAAAAGCCCTTGCGGCCTGTGGTGTTTCTCAGTTATAAATTAGAGTGGAGTGTGCCCGGACAAACCCACACAAGCTGATGTCTCCTTACTTTTGTTGGATTTTTAAATTTAATTTTTATTTTTTATTGGAGTAATTTTCCACTGTGTACGTGGACCACTTCTACTTTGTGCATTCCTCGGTTGATGGACATTTTCATTGCTTCCAAGTGTTGGCTATGGTAAATATTGTTGGAGTGCAGGATTGCCAGCCTGTGACTTTTTGATTCTCATTTTCTCAGGTGATAGGCCCAGCAGTGGGTGTGATTGATTGACTGGTAGCACAGTGTTTCCCTTTTCAAAGCACCTTCTTTGTGTTTTCATTAGTGGCTCTTACCTCGTCCCCCTTAGAATCCAGGGTACGCATTTCTCCACAATCGCTTCAGCATTTACTGTTTGCAATATTTATGCTAATGGCTCTTCTGGCTGTTGTGAGCTGATAGGTTTTTGTAATTCGGGTTTGCATGTCTTTGAAAATTCGTAAAACTCATCATTTTTCTCCACCGTTTTCTTTTCTGTTAAAAAAAAGGAAACAATTGGGAGTACAATATAACTCTTGAAATTGTGTTCTTGGAAGGTTGCCCTGTTTTGAAATTTTTGGTCGATTTTCCACCCCAGAATTTGTTTAGAAAGCAGGTGTCTTTTACCGAACTGCAAGTTTGGTGAATATTTAGTGACCTTTAGCAATGGGTTTAAAGCTGCTGTTGTGGGAAGTGGCCTCAAGCAGGCAGCATATCTCCATTCCCATATCTGGGTACTAGGGCAGCAGAGCCTTTCTGGAAGTCGTGTTCCTAGTTTGTAAATTACATTGGAATGTGCATGGAGAAAGCCCCATAAGTTTATGTCTCATTATTTCTTCTTGGTTTTAATTTTTTTTTTTAATTGGGGTAAAGCTTAGAATATTGTTTGTCCTAGGTGTACACAATCTGGTTCGTTTGTACATTCTATATGTCTATTCAAGTACAGATCCTCTTCCCATGTAAAACGTTACTGAGGGTTCCGCAGACCTCCCTTGCTATATGGTTGGTCTTTTTGAGATATGTATATAATATGTGTTTGTATACATATAGTAACACTAATCTTAATTTATCCATTCCCCCCACCTTTCCTTTTAGATGAGCATAGTTTGTTTTCTAAGTCTGTGAGTGTCTTTCTCTGTGGAAATATGTTCCTTTGTGTCAGTTATTAGATAACGCCTATAAGTGATATCATAGAATATAGGTCTTTTGCTTTCCGACTTACCTCATGTTTCGTGATTATCTCCAGACTCATTTGTAGTGCCTCAGAGAGCAGTGGCTCATTGTTTTCCATGGCTATTATTCCATTGTGTACATGGACCACTTCTTCTTTATCCATTCACCTGTTGTTGGACATTTTGATTGCTCCACTGTCTTGGCTATTGTGAATAAGGCTGCACTGCAGCTTTTGCGGCCTGTGTCTTCTCGATTCTTGTCTTCTCAGGTGAGAGATCCAATGGTGCGCCCGCTGTATTGAATGGTACCTGCAGTTTTACTTTTAAACACAGCTCCTTTCTGTTCTCATTATTGGCTGTTACCCCTTAACGTCTCACCAGCAGGTAGAGTGTACACAGTTCTCTAAAACCCCTTCAGCATTTATTGTTTGTAGACTTTCTGCTGATGGTAAGTCAACTGGTTTAAGTTGAAACTTTTTGGAGATTAGATTGCATGGGTCTAACCCTCCCTGAGGTTGAGCTTTTATCCATTTTCCTTTTTTTAAAAGAGCGTGAGTAAAACTTAACTCTTCATACTCTCTTCTTGAAACATTTGCCTGTTTTGAATTTTTTTGTCCATTCCCTCCTTCAGCACAATTTTTTAGGGCAGGTGTCCTTTACAGCCCTGAGTCCTTGGGAATGTTAAGTGACCATTAGCTGTGAGTTTAAAGCTTTTCTTGCAGGAAACGGAAACAAGGTGGCAGCATTTCCCCTTTACCAAATTTGGTTCCTAGGGAAACAGAGCCTTAATGGAAGTGGTGTTCTAGGTTGTAAATTAAAATGGAATGTGCCAGGGAAAAGCCCTTTAAGTTTATGTCTCATTACTTCTTGTTCATATTTGTAATTTACTTTTTATTTTTTATCCCAGCAAATTTGATTACAATGGTTTGTTTGTTCTAGGTGTGCAAGATGTGGTTCTTTCACACATATACATGTATCTATTCTTCCTCGCATCCTTTTCCCATGTAGGTTATGACACAATGTTGAGTAGTCTTCTCCTGGTCTTCCGTACGTCTTTGGTGATTATATATTTCGCATGGTTTGTATATCTCTGTTAACCCCAAGACGGTAATGTATCCAATCCTCATCCCTTTCTATTTGGTGAACCATAAGTTTTTTAATGAATCTGTGATTGCCTTTCTCTGTGGAAATATCTTCATTGGTATCAATTTTTAAGTAACTCCTAAAAGTGATATGATAGGATATGTGTCTTTTGCTTTCTCACTTACTACAGGTGGCGTGATTAGGTCTAGACTCATCTATGGTGCTGCAAATGGCATTGTTTCATTTTTTTCACTAGCGAATATTGCATCTGTACATGGAGGAGTTCTTCTTTGTCCACCCATCTGTTGGTGGACTTTTTGGTTACTTCCATATCTTGGCTATTGTAATACTGTGCCATGCAGATTTGCCTGCCTGTGTCTTCCAATTCTCTCTTCTTAGATTATAGGTGGAGGAGTGGGCCTGCTGGATCATATGGTAACTCAATGTTTACCTTTTTAAGGCACCTCCATTCTGTTCTCATTCGTGGCCCTTTCCAACTTACGTCCCACTTGAAGTTGAGGGTATGCATTTCTCCACAACACCTTCCGCATTTATTGTTTGTAGTTTGCTTGCTGATGGTTATTCTGACAATTGTGAGCTGATACCTCTTTGTGGTTGAATTTGCACGTGCCTCATAATCCGTTGAAATTGAGCTTGAAGGCATGTCCTTTTTATTTTTCAAGCTGTGATTACCCCTTAGTTCTTCAAAGTGTTCTCTTAAAGTATGTGTCACATTTTGAAATGTTTTGGCCATTACCTCCCTCCAGACATTTTGAGGGCAGGTTTCATTTACAGTTCTGCAGTACTTGTTCCTATGAAATGACCATTAGCACAGGCTTTAAAGCTGCTTTTGCAGGTAACTGCCAGAGGGCAGCAGCCTTTCTATGTTCCCCACCCTGGTAACTAGGGAAAAGCCCTTGCGGCCTGTGGTGTTTCTCGGTTATAAATTAGAGTGGAGTGTGCCCGGACAAACCCACACAAGCTGATGTCTCCTTACTTTTGTTGGATTTTTAAATTTAATTTTTATTTTTTATTGGAGTAATTTTCCACTGTGTACGTGGACCACTTCTACTTTGTGCATTCCTCGGTTGATGGACATTTTCATTGCTTCCAAGTGTTGGCTATGGTAAATATTGTTGGAGTGCAGGATTGCCAGCCTGTGACTTTTTGATTCTCATTTTCTCAGGTGATAGGCCCAAAAGTGGGTGTGATTGACTGACTGGTAGCACCGTGTTTCCCTTTTCAAAGCACCTTCTTTGTGTTTTCATTAGTGGCACTTACCAGGTCCCCCTTAGAATCGAGTGTACACATTTCTCCACAATCGCTTCAGCATTTATTGTTTGCAGCATTTATGCTAATGGCCCTACTGGCTGCTGTGAGCTGATAGGGTTTTAAAATTTGTGTTTGCATGTCTTTGAAAATTCGTAAAACTCATCGTTTTTCTCCGCCGTTTTCTTTTCTGTTAAAAAAAGGAAACAATTGGGAGTACAATATTACTCTTGATATTGTCTTCTTGGAAGGTTGCTTGCTTTTGAATTTTTTGGTCGATTTTCCACCTCAGACTTTTTTAGAAAGCAGGTGTCATTTAGTGAACTGCAAGTTTGATGAATATTTAGTGAACTTTCGCAATAGTTTTAAAGCTCCTGTTGTGGGAAGTGGCCTGAAACAGGCAGCATTTCTCTATTCCCAAATCTGGGTACTAGGGCAGCAGAGTCTTTCTGGAAGTCGTGTTCCTAGGTTGTAAATTACATTGGAATATGCATGGAGAAACACCCTTTAGTTTATGTCTCATTATTTCTTCTTGGTTTTAATTTTTTTTTTTAATTGGGGTAAAGCTTAGAATATTGTTTGTCCTAGGTGTACACAATCTGGTTCATTTGTACATTCTATATGTCTATTCAAGTACAGATCCTCTTCCCATGTAAAATGTTACTGAGGGTTCCGCAGACCTCCCTTGCTATATGGTCGGTATTTTTGAGATATGTATATAATATGTGTTTGTATACATATAGTAACACTAATCTTAATTTATCCATTCCCCCCACCTTTCCTTTTAGATGAGCATAGTTTGTTTTCTAAGTCTGTGAGTGTCTTTCTCTGTGGAAATATGTTCCTTTGTGTCAGTTATTAGATAACACCTATAAGTGATATCATAGAATATAGGTCTTTTGCTTTCCGACTTACCTCATGTTTCATGATTATCTCCAGACTCATTTGTGGCGCCACAGAGAGCAATGGTTCATTGTTTTCCATGGCTAATATTCTATTGTGTACATGGACCACTTGTTCTTTATCCATTCACCTCTTGTTGGACATTTTGATGCTTCACTGTCTTGGCTATTGTGAATAAGGCTGCACTGCAGCTTTTGCGGCCTGTGTCTTCTCGATTCTTGTCTTCTCAGGTGAGAGGTCCATTGGTGCGCTTGCTGGATTGAATGGTACCTCCCTTTTTACTTTTAAACACAGCTCCTTTCTTTTCTCATTATTGGCTCTTACCCATTTACGTCTCACCAGACGGTAGAGGGTACACAGTTCCCTAAAACCCCTTCAGCATTTATTGTTTGTAGACTTTTTGCTGATGGTCAGTCGACTGGTGTAAGTTGAAACTTTTTGGAGATTAGATTGCATGGGTCTAACCCTCCCTGAGGTTGAGCTTTTATCCATTTTCCTTTTTTTAAAAGAGCGTGAGTAAAACTTAACTCTTCATACTCTCTTCTTGAAACATTTGCCTGTTTTGAATTTTTTTGTCCATTCCCTCCTTCAGCACAATTTTTTAGGGCAGGTGTCCTTTACAGCCCTGAGTCCTTGGGAATGTTAAGTGACCATTAGCTGTGAGTTTAAAGCTTTTCTTGCAGGAAACGGAAACAAGGTGGCAGCATTTCCCCTTTACCAAATTTGGTTCCTAGGGAAACAGAGCCTTAATGGAAGTGGTGTTCTAGGTTGTAAATTAAAATGGAATGTGCCAGGGAAAAGCCCTTTAAGTTTATGTCTCATTACTTCTTGTTCATATTTGTAATTTACTTTTTATTTTTTATCCCAGCAAATTTGATTACAATGGTTTGTTTGTTCTAGGTGTGCAAGATGTGGTTCTTTCACACATATACATGTATCTATTCTTCCTCGCATCCTTTTCCCATGTAGGTTATGACACAATGTTGAGTAGTCTTCTCCTGGTCTTCCGTACGTCTTTGGTGATTATATATTTCGCATGGTTTGTATATCTCTGTTAACCCCAAGACGGTAATGTATCCAATCCTCATCCCTTTCTATTTGGTGAACCATAAGTTTTTTAATGAATCTGTGATTGCCTTTCTCTGTGGAAATATCTTCATTGGTATCAATTTTTAAGTAACTCCTAAAAGTGATATGATAGGATATGTGTCTTTTGCTTTCTCACTTACTACAGGTGGCGTGATTAGGTCTAGACTCATCTATGGTGCTGCAAATGGCATTGTTTCATTTTTTTCACTAGCGAATATTGCATCTGTACATGGAGGAGTTCTTCTTTGTCCACCCATCTGTTGGTGGACTTTTTGGTTACTTCCATATCTTGGCTATTGTAATACTGTGCCATGCAGATTTGCCTGCCTGTGTCTTCCAATTCTCTCTTCTTAGATTATAGGTGGAGGAGTGGGCCTGCTGGATCATATGGTAACTCAATGTTTACCTTTTTAAGGCACCTCCATTCTGTTCTCATTCGTGGCCCTTTCCAACTTACGTCCCACTTGAAGTTGAGGGTATGCATTTCTCCACAACACCTTCCGCATTTATTGTTTGTAGTTTGCTTGCTGATGGTTATTCTGACAATTGTGAGCTGATACCTCTTTGTGGTTGAATTTGCACGTGCCTCATAATCCGTTGAAATTGAGCTTGAAGGCATGTCCTTTTTATTTTTCAAGCTGTGATTACCCCTTAGTTCTTCAAAGTGTTCTCTTAAAGTATGTGTCACATTTTGAAATGTTTTGGCCATTACCTCCCTCCAGACATTTTGAGGGCAGGTTTCATTTACAGTTCTGCAGTACTTGTTCCTATGAAATGACCATTAGCACAGGCTTTAAAGCTGCTTTTGCAGGTAACTGCCAGAGGGCGGCAGCCTTTCTATATTCCCCACCCTGGTAACTAGGGAAAAGCCCTTGCGGCCTGTGGTGTTTCTCGGTTATAAATTAGAGTGGAGTGTGCCCGGACAAACCCACACAAGCTGATGTCTCCTTACTTTTGTTGGATTTTTAAATTTAATTTTTATTTTTTATTGGAGTAATTTTCCACTGTGTACGTGGACCACTTCTACTTTGTGCATTCCTCGGTTGATGGACATTTTCATTGCTTCCAAGTGTTGGCTATGGTAAATATTGTTGGAGTGCAGGATTGCCAGCCTGTGACTTTTTGATTCTCATTTTCTCAGGTGATAGGCCCAAAAGTGGGTGTGATTGACTGACTGGTAGCACCGTGTTTCCCTTTTCAAAGCACCTTCTTTGTGTTTTCATTAGTGGCACTTACCAGGTCCCCCTTAGAATCGAGTGTACACATTTCTCCACAATCGCTTCAGCATTTATTGTTTGCAGCATTTATGCTAATGGCCCTACTGGCTGCTGTGAGCTGATAGGGTTTTAAAATTTGTGTTTGCATGTCTTTGAAAATTCGTAAAACTCATCGTTTTTCTCCGCCGTTTTCCTTTCTGTTAAAAAAAAGGAAACAATTGGGAGTACAATATTACTCTTGATATTGTCTTCTTGGAAGGTTGCTCGCTTTTGAATTTTTTGGTCGATTTTCCACCTCAGACTTTTTTAGAAAGCAGGTGTCATTTAGTGAACTGCAAGTTTGATGAATATTTAGTGAACTTTCGCAATAGTTTTAAAGCTCCTGTTGTGGGAAGTGGCCTGAAACAGGCAGCATTTCTCTATTCCCAAATCTGGGTACTAGGGCAGCAGAGTCTTTCTGGAAGTCGTGTTCCTAGGTTGTAAATTACATTGGAATATGCATGGAGAAACACCCTTTAGTTTATGTCTCATTATTTCTTCTTGGTTTTAATTTTTTTTTTTAATTGGGGTAAAGCTTAGAATATTGTTTGTCCTAGGTGTACACAATCTGGTTCATTTGTACATTCTATATGTCTATTCAAGTACAGATCCTCTTCCCATGTAAAATGTTACTGAGGGTTCCGCAGACCTCCCTTGCTATATGGTCGGTATTTTTGAGATATGTATATAATATGTGTTTGTATACGTATAGTAACACTAATCTTAATTTATCCATTCCCCCCACCTTTCCTTTTAGATGAGCATAGTTTGTTTTCTAAGTCTGTGAGTGTCTTTCTCTGTGGAAATATGTTCCTTTGTGTCAGTTATTAGATAACGCCTATAAGTGATATCATAGAATATAGGTCTTTTGCTTTCCGACTTACCTCATGTTTCATGATTATCTCCAGACTCATTTGTGGCGCCTCAGAGAGCAATGGTTCATTGTTTTCCATGGCTAATATTCTATTGTGTACATGGACCACTTGTTCTTTATCCATTCACCTCTTGTTGGACATTTTGATGCTTCACTGTCTTGGCTATTGTGAATAAGGCTGCACTGCAGCTTTTGCGGCCTGTGTCTTCTCGATTCTTGTCTTCTCAGGTGAGAGGTCCATTGGTGCGCTTGCTGGATTGAATGGTACCTCCCTTTTTACTTTTAAACACAGCTCCTTTCTTTTCTCATTATTGGCTCTTACCCATTTACGTCTCACCAGACGGTAGAGGGTACACAGTTCCCTAAAACCCCTTCAGCATTTATTGTTTGTAGACTTTTTGCTGATGGTCAGTCGACTGGTGTAAGTTGAAACTTTTTGTAGATTAGATTGCATGGGTCTAACACTCCCTGAGGTTGAGCTTTTATCCATTTTCCTTTTTTTTAAAAAGAGCGTGAATAAAACTTAACTCTTCATACTCTCTTCTTGAAACATTTGCCTGTTTTAAATTTTTTGGTCCACTCCTTACTTCAGCACAATTTTTTAGGGCAGGTGACCTTTACAGCCCTGAGTCCTTGGGAATGTTAAGTGACCATTAGCTGTGACTTTAAAGCTGCTTTTGCAGGAAACGGCCACAAGGTGGCAGCATTTCTCCTGTACCAAATTTGGTTACTAGGGAAACAGAGGCTTAATGGAAGTGGTGTTCTAGGTTGTAAATCTGAATGGAATGTGCCAGGAAAAAGCCCTTTAAGTTTATGTCTCATTACTTCTTGTTCATATTTGTAATTTACTTTTTATTTTTTATCCCAGCAAATTTGATTTCAATGGTTTGTTTGTTCTAGGTGTGCAAGATGTGGTTCTTTCACACATATACGTTTATCTATTCTTCCTCGCATCCTTTTCCCATGTAGCTTATGACACAATGTTGAGTAGTCTTCTCCTGGTTTTCTGTACGTCTTTGCTGGTTATATATTTCACATGGTTTGTATATCTCTCTTAAGCACAATATGGTAATGTATCCAATCCTCATCCCTTTCTATTTGGTGAACCATAAGTTTTTTAATGAATCTGTGATTGCCTTTCTCTGTGGAAATATCTTCATTGGTATCAATTTTTAAGTAACTCCTTAAAGTAATACGATAGGATATGTGTCTTTTGCTTTCTCACTTACTACAGGTGGCGTGATTACATCTAGATTCATCTATGGTGCTGCAAATGGCATTGTTTCATTTTTTTCACTAGCGAATATTCCATCTGTACATGGAGGAGTTCTTCTTTGTCCACCCATCTGTTGGTAGACTTTTTGGTTACTTCCATATCTTGGCTATTGTAATACTGTGCAATGCAGATTTGCCTGCCTGTGTCTTTCCAATTCTCTCTTCTTAGATTTTAGGTGGAGGAGTGGGCCTGCTGGATCATACGGTAGCTCAATGTTTACCTTTTTAAGGCACCTCCATTCTGTTCTAGTTCGTGGCCCTTTCCATGTTACGTCCCCCTTGAATTTGAGGGTATGCATTTCTCTACAACACCTTCAGCATTTATTGTTTGTAGTTTTCTTGCTGATGGTTATTCTGACAAGTGTGATCTGATACCTCTTTGTGGCTGAATTCGCACGTGCCTCATAATCCACTGAAATTGAGCTTGCAGACATGTCCTTTTTATTTTTCAAGCTGTGATTACCCCTTAGTTCTTCAAAGTGTTCTCTTAAAGTATGTGTCACATTTTGAAATGTTTTGGCCATTACCTCCCTCCAGACATTTTGAGGGCAGGTTTCATTTACAGTTCTGCAGTACTTGTTCCTATGAAATGACCATTAGCACAGGCTTTAAAGCTGCTTTTGCAGCTAACTGCCAGAGGGCGGCAGACTTTCTATGTCCCCCACCCTGGTAACTAGGGAAAAGCCCTTGCGGCCTGTGGTGTTTCTCGGTTATAAATTAGAGTGGAGTGTGCCCGGACAAACCCACACAAGCTGATGTCTCCTTACTTTTGTTGGATTTTTACATTTAATTTTTATTTTTTATTGGAGTAATTTTCCACTGTGTACGTGGACCACTTCTACTTTGTGCATTCCTCGGTTGATGGACATTTTCATTGCTTCCAAGTCTTGGCTATGGTAAATATTGTTGGAGTGCAGGATTGCCAGCCTGTGACTTTTTGATTCTCATTTTCTCAGGTGATAGGCCCAGCAGTGGGTGTGATTGATTGACTGGTAGCACAGTGTTTCCCTTTTCAAAGCACCTTCTTTGTGTTTTCATTAGTGGCTCTTACCTCGTCCCCCTTAGAATCCAGGGTACGCATTTCTCCACAATCGCTTCAGCATTTACTGTTTGCAATATTTATGCTAATGGCTCTTCTGGCTGTTGTGAGCTGATAGGTTTTTGTAATTCGGGTTTGCATGTCTTTGAAAATTCGTAAAACTCATCATTTTTCTCCACCGTTTTCTTTTCTGTTAAAAAAAAGGAAACAATTGGGAGTACAATATAACTCTTGAAATTGTGTTCTTGGAAGGTTGCCCTGTTTTGAAATTTTTGGTCGATTTTCCACCCCAGAATTTGTTTAGAAAGCAGGTGTCTTTTACCGAACTGCAAGTTTGGTGAATATTTAGTGACCTTTAGCAATGGGTTTAAAGCTGCTGTTGTGGGAAGTGGCCTCAAGCAGGCAGCATATCTCCATTCCCATATCTGGGTACTAGGGCAGCAGAGCCTTTCTGGAAGTCGTGTTCCTAGTTTGTAAATTACATTGGAATGTGCATGGAGAAAGCCCCATAAGTTTATGTCTCATTATTTCTTCTTGGTTTTAATTTTTTTTTTAATTGGGGTAAAGCTTAGAATATTGTTTGTCCTAGGTGTACACAATCTGGTTCGTTTGTACATTCTATATGTCTATTCAAGTACAGATCCTCTTCCCATGTAAAACGTTACTGAGGGTTCCGCAGACCTCCCTTCCTATATGGTTGGTCTTTTTGAGATATGTATATAATATGTGTTTGTATACATATAGTAACACTAATCTTAATTTATCCATTCCCCCCACCTTTCCTTTTAGATGAGCATAGTTTGTTTTCTAAGTCTGTGAGTGTCTTTCTCTGTGGAAATATGTTCCTTTGTGTTAGTTATTAGATAACGCCTATAAGTGATATCATAGAATATAGGTCTTTTGCTTTCCGACTTACCTCATGTTTCGTGATTATCTCCAGACTCATTTGTAGTGCCTCAGAGAGCAGTGGCTCATTGTTTTCCATGGCTATTATTCCATTGTGTACATGGACCACTTCTTCTTTATCCATTCACCTGTTGTTGGACATTTTGATTGCTCCACTGTCTTGGCTATTGTGAATAAGGCTGCACTGCAGCTTTTGCGGCCTGTGTCTTCTCGATTCTTGTCTTCTCAGGTGAGAGATCCAATGGTGCGCCTGCTGTATTGAATGGTACCTGCAGTTTTACTTTTAAACACAGCTCCTTTCTGTTCTCATTATTGGCTGTTACCCCTTAACGTCTCACCAGCAGGTAGAGTGTACACAGTTCTCTAAAACCCCTTCAGCATTTATTGTTTGTAGACTTTCTGCTGATGGTAAGTCAACTGGTTTAAGTTGAAACTTTTTGGAGATTAGATTGCATGGGTCTAACCCTCCCTGAGGTTGAGCTTTTATCCATTTTCCTTTTTTTAAAAGAGCGTGAGTAAAACTTAACTCTTCATACTCTCTTCTTGAAACATTTGCCTGTTTTGAATTTTTTTGTCCATTCCCTCCTTCAGCACAATTTTTTAGGGCAGGTGTCCTTTACAGCCCTGAGTCCTTGGGAATGTTAAGTGACCATTAGCTGTGAGTTTAAAGCTTTTCTTGCAGGAAACGGAAACAAGGTGGCAGCATTTCCCCTTTACCAAATTTGGTTCCTAGGGAAACAGAGCCTTAATGGAAGTGGTGTTCTAGGTTGTAAATTAAAATGGAATGTGCCAGGGAAAAGCCCTTTAAGTTTATGTCTCATTACTTCTTGTTCATATTTGTAATTTACTTTTTATTTTTTATCCCAGCAAATTTGATTACAATGGTTTGTTTGTTCTAGGTGTGCAAGATGTGGTTCTTTCACACATATACATGTATCTATTCTTCCTCGCATCCTTTTCCCATGTAGGTTATGACACAATGTTGAGTAGTCTTCTCCTGGTCTTCCGTACGTCTTTGGTGATTATATATTTTGCATGGTTTGTATATCTCTGTTAACCCCAAGACGGTAATGTATCCAATCCTCATCCCTTTCTATTTGGTGAACCATAAGTTTTTTAATGAATCTGTGATTGCCTTTCTCTGTGGAAATATCTTCATTGGTATCAATTTTTAAGTAACTCCTAAAAGTGATATGATAGGATATGTGTCTTTTGCTTTCTCACTTACTACAGGTGGCGTGATTAGGTCTAGACTCATCTATGGTGCTGCAAATGGCATTGTTTCATTTTTTTCACTAGCGAATATTGCATCTGTACATGGAGGAGTTCTTCTTTGTCCACCCATCTGTTGGTGGACTTTTTGGTTACTTCCATATCTTGGCTATTGTAATACTGTGCCATGCAGATTTGCCTGCCTGTGTCTTCCAATTCTCTCTTCTTAGATTATAGGTGGAGGAGTGGGCCTGCTGGATCATATGGTAACTCAATGTTTACCTTTTTAAGGCACCTCCATTCTGTTCTCATTCGTGGCCCTTTCCAACTTACGTCCCACTTGAAGTTGAGGGTATGCATTTCTCCACAACACCTTCCGCATTTATTGTTTGTAGTTTGCTTGCTGATGGTTATTCTGACAATTGTGAGCTGATACCTCTTTGTGGTTGAATTTGCACGTGCCTCATAATCCGTTGAAATTGAGCTTGAAGGCATGTCCTTTTTATTTTTCAAGCTGTGATTACCCCTTAGTTCTTCAAAGTGTTCTCTTAAAGTATGTGTCACATTTTGAAATGTTTTGGCCATTACCTCCCTCCAGACATTTTGAGGGCAGGTTTCATTTACAGTTCTGCAGTACTTGTTCCTATGAAATGACCATTAGCACAGGCTTTAAAGCTGCTTTTGCAGGTAACTGCCAGAGGGCGGCAGCCTTTCTATATTCCCCACCCTGGTAACTAGGGAAAAGCCCTTGCGGCCTGTGGTGTTTCTCGGTTATAAATTAGAGTGGAGTGTGCCCGGACAAACCCACACAAGCTGATGTCTCCTTACTTTTGTTGGATTTTTAAATTTAATTTTTATTTTTTATTGGAGTAATTTTCCACTGTGTACGTGGACCACTTCTACTTTGTGCATTCCTCGGTTGATGGACATTTTCATTGCTTCCAAGTGTTGGCTATGGTAAATATTGTTGGAGTGCAGGATTGCCAGCCTGTGACTTTTTGATTCTCATTTTCTCAGGTGATAGGCCCAAAAGTGGGTGTGATTGACTGACTGGTAGCACCGTGTTTCCCTTTTCAAAGCACCTTCTTTGTGTTTTCATTAGTGGCACTTACCAGGTCCCCCTTAGAATCGAGTGTACACATTTCTCCACAATCGCTTCAGCATTTATTGTTTGCAGCATTTATGCTAATGGCCCTACTGGCTGCTGTGAGCTGATAGGGTTTTAAAATTTGTGTTTGCATGTCTTTGAAAATTCGTAAAACTCATCGTTTTTCTCCGCCGTTTTCTTTTCTGTTAAAAAAAGGAAACAATTGGGAGTACAATATTACTCTTGATATTGTCTTCTTGGAAGGTTGCTTGCTTTTGAATTTTTTGGTCGATTTTCCACCTCAGACTTTTTTAGAAAGCAGGTGTCATTTAGTGAACTGCAAGTTTGATGAATATTTAGTGAACTTTCGCAATAGTTTTAAAGCTCCTGTTGTGGGAAGTGGCCTGAAACAGGCAGCATTTCTCTATTCCCAAATCTGGGTACTAGGGCAGCAGAGTCTTTCTGGAAGTCGTGTTCCTAGGTTGTAAATTACATTGGAATATGCATGAAGAAACACCCTTTAGTTTATGTCTCATTATTTCTTCTTGGTTTTAATTTTTTTTTTAATTGGGGTAAAGCTTAGAATATTGTTTGTCCTAGGTGTACACAATCTGGTTCATTTGTACGTTCTATATGTCTATTCAAGTACAGATCCTCTTCCCATGTAAAATGTTACTGAGGGTTCCGCAGACCTCCCTTGCTATATGGTCGGTATTTTTGAGATATGTATATAATATGTGTTTGTATACATATAGTAACACTAATCTTAATTTATCCATTCCCCCCACCTTTCCTTTTAGATGAGCATAGTTTGTTTTCTAAGTCTGTGAGTGTCTTTCTCTGTGGAAATATGTTCCTTTGTGTCAGTTATTAGATAACACCTATAAGTGATATCATAGAATATAGGTCTTTTGCTTTCCGACTTACCTCATGTTTCATGATTATCTCCAGACTCATTTGTGGCGCCACAGAGAGCAATGGTTCATTGTTTTCCATGGCTAATATTCTATTGTGTACATGGACCACTTGTTCTTTATCCATTCACCTCTTGTTGGACATTTTGATGCTTCACTGTCTTGGCTATTGTGAATAAGGCTGCACTGCAGCTTTTGCGGCCTGTGTCTTCTCGATTCTTGTCTTCTCAGGTGAGAGGTCCATTGGTGCGCTTGCTGGATTGAATGGTACCTCCCTTTTTACTTTTAAACACAGCTCCTTTCTTTTCTCATTATTGGCTCTTACCCATTTACGTCTCACCAGACGGTAGAGGGTACACAGTTCCCTAAAACCCCTTCAGCATTTATTGTTTGTAGACTTTTTGCTGATGGTCAGTCGACTGGTGTAAGTTGAAACTTTTTGGAGATTAGATTGCATGGGTCTAACCCTCCCTGAGGTTGAGCTTTTATCCATTTTCCTTTTTTTAAAAGAGCGTGAGTAAAACTTAACTCTTCATACTCTCTTCTTGAAACATTTGCCTGTTTTGAATTTTTTTGTCCATTCCCTCCTTCAGCACAATTTTTTAGGGCAGGTGTCCTTTACAGCCCTGAGTCCTTGGGAATGTTAAGTGACCATTAGCTGTGAGTTTAAAGCTTTTCTTGCAGGAAACGGAAACAAGGTGGCAGCATTTCCCCTTTACCAAATTTGGTTCCTAGGGAAACAGAGCCTTAATGGAAGTGGTGTTCTAGGTTGTAAATTAAAATGGAATGTGCCAGGGAAAAGCCCTTTAAGTTTATGTCTCATTACTTCTTGTTCATATTTGTAATTTACTTTTTATTTTTTATCCCAGCAAATTTGATTACAATGGTTTGTTTGTTCTAGGTGTGCAAGATGTGGTTCTTTCACACATATACATGTATCTATTCTTCCTCGCATCCTTTTCCCATGTAGGTTATGACACAATGTTGAGTAGTCTTCTCCTGGTCTTCCGTACGTCTTTGGTGATTATATATTTTGCATGGTTTGTATATCTCTGTTAACCCCAAGACGGTAATGTATCCAATCCTCATCCCTTTCTATTTGGTGAACCATAAGTTTTTTAATGAATCTGTGATTGCCTTTCTCTGTGGAAATATCTTCATTGGTATCAATTTTTAAGTAACTCCTAAAAGTGATATGATAGGATATGTGTCTTTTGCTTTCTCACTTACTACAGGTGGCGTGATTAGGTCTAGACTCATCTATGGTGCTGCAAATGGCATTGTTTCATTTTTTTCACTAGCGAATATTGCATCTGTACATGGAGGAGTTCTTCTTTGTCCACCCATCTGTTGGTGGACTTTTTGGTTACTTCCATATCTTGGCTATTGTAATACTGTGCCATGCAGATTTGCCTGCCTGTGTCTTCCAATTCTCTCTTCTTAGATTATAGGTGGAGGAGTGGGCCTGCTGGATCATATGGTAACTCAATGTTTACCTTTTTAAGGCACCTCCATTCTGTTCTCATTCGTGGCCCTTTCCAACTTACGTCCCACTTGAAGTTGAGGGTATGCATTTCTCCACAACACCTTCCGCATTTATTGTTTGTAGTTTGCTTGCTGATGGTTATTCTGACAATTGTGAGCTGATACCTCTTTGTGGTTGAATTTGCACGTGCCTCATAATCCGTTGAAATTGAGCTTGAAGGCATGTCCTTTTTATTTTTCAAGCTGTGATTACCCCTTAGTTCTTCAAAGTGTTCTCTTAAAGTATGTGTCACATTTTGAAATGTTTTGGCCATTACCTCCCTCAAGACATTTTGAGGGCAGGTTTCATTTACAGTTCTGCAGTACTTGTTCCTATGAAATGACCATTAGCACAGGCTTTAAAGCTGCTTTTGCAGGTAACTGCCAGAGGGCGGCAGCCTTTCTATATTCCCCACCCTGGTAACTAGGGAAAAGCCCTTGCGGCCTGTGGTGTTTCTCGGTTATAAATTAGAGTGGAGTGTGCCCGGACAAACCCACACAAGCTGATGTCTCCTTACTTTTGTTGGATTTTTAAATTTAATTTTTATTTTTTATTGGAGTAATTTTCCACTGTGTACGTGGACCACTTCTACTTTGTGCATTCCTCGGTTGATGGACATTTTCATTGCTTCCAAGTGTTGGCTATGGTAAATATTGTTGGAGTGCAGGATTGCCAGCCTGTGACTTTTTGATTCTCATTTTCTCAGGTGATAGGCCCAAAAGTGGGTGTGATTGACTGACTGGTAGCACCGTGTTTCCCTTTTCAAAGCACCTTCTTTGTGTTTTCATTAGTGGCACTTACCAGGTCCCCCTTAGAATCGAGTGTACACATTTCTCCACAATCGCTTCAGCATTTATTGTTTGCAGCATTTATGCTAATGGCCCTACTGGCTGCTGTGAGCTGATAGGGTTTTAAAATTTGTGTTTGCATGTCTTTGAAAATTCGTAAAACTCATCGTTTTTCTCCGCCGTTTTCTTTTCTGTTAAAAAAAGGAAACAATTGGGAGTACAATATTACTCTTGATATTGTCTTCTTGGAAGGTTGCTTGCTTTTGAATTTTTTGGTCGATTTTCCACCTCAGACTTTTTTAGAAAGCAGGTGTCATTTAGTGAACTGCAAGTTTGATGAATATTTAGTGAACTTTCGCAATAGTTTTAAAGCTCCTGTTGTGGGAAGTGGCCTGAAACAGGCAGCATTTCTCTATTCCCAAATCTGGGTACTAGGGCAGCAGAGTCTTTCTGGAAGTCGTGTTCCTAGGTTGTAAATTACATTGGAATATGCATGAAGAAACACCCTTTAGTTTATGTCTCATTATTTCTTCTTGGTTTTAATTTTTTTTTTAATTGGGGTAAAGCTTAGAATATTGTTTGTCCTAGGTGTACACAATCTGGTTCATTTGTACGTTCTATATGTCTATTCAAGTACAGATCCTCTTCCCATGTAAAATGTTACTGAGGGTTCCGCAGACCTCCCTTGCTATATGGTCGGTATTTTTGAGATATGTATATAATATGTGTTTGTATACATATAGTAACACTAATCTTAATTTATCCATTCCCCCCACCTTTCCTTTTAGATGAGCATAGTTTGTTTTCTAAGTCTGTGAGTGTCTTTCTCTGTGGAAATATGTTCCTTTGTGTCAGTTATTAGATAACACCTATAAGTGATATCATAGAATATAGGTCTTTTGCTTTCCGACTTACCTCATGTTTCATGATTATCTCCAGACTCATTTGTGGCGCCACAGAGAGCAATGGTTCATTGTTTTCCATGGCTAATATTCTATTGTGTACATGGACCACTTGTTCTTTATCCATTCACCTCTTGTTGGACATTTTGATGCTTCACTGTCTTGGCTATTGTGAATAAGGCTGCACTGCAGCTTTTGCGGCCTGTGTCTTCTCGATTCTTGTCTTCTCAGGTGAGAGGTCCATTGGTGCGCTTGCTGGATTGAATGGTACCTCCCTTTTTACTTTTAAACACAGCTCCTTTCTTTTCTCATTATTGGCTCTTACCCATTTACGTCTCACCAGACGGTAGAGGGTACACAGTTCCCTAAAACCCCTTCAGCATTTATTGTTTGTAGACTTTTTGCTGATGGTCAGTCGACTGGTGTAAGTTGAAACTTTTTGGAGATTAGATTGCATGGGTCTAACCCTCCCTGAGGTTGAGCTTTTATCCATTTTCCTTTTTTTAAAAGAGCGTGAGTAAAACTTAACTCTTCATACTCTCTTCTTGAAACATTTGCCTGTTTTGAATTTTTTTGTCCATTCCCTCCTTCAGCACAATTTTTTAGGGCAGGTGTCCTTTACAGCCCTGAGTCCTTGGGAATGTTAAGTGACCATTAGCTGTGAGTTTAAAGCTTTTCTTGCAGGAAACGGAAACAAGGTGGCAGCATTTCCCCTTTACCAAATTTGGTTCCTAGGGAAACAGAGCCTTAATGGAAGTGGTGTTCTAGGTTGTAAATTAAAATGGAATGTGCCAGGGAAAAGCCCTTTAAGTTTATGTCTCATTACTTCTTGTTCATATTTGTAATTTACTTTTTATTTTTTATCCCAGCAAATTTGATTACAATGGTTTGTTTGTTCTAGGTGTGCAAGATGTGGTTCTTTCACACATATACATGTATCTATTCTTCCTCGCATCCTTTTCCCATGTAGGTTATGACACAATGTTGAGTAGTCTTCTCCTGGTCTTCCGTACGTCTTTGGTGATTATATATTTCGCATGGTTTGTATATCTCTGTTAACCCCAAGACGGTAATGTATCCAATCCTCATCCCTTTCTATTTGGTGAACCATAAGTTTTTTAATGAATCTGTGATTGCCTTTCTCTGTGGAAATATCTTCATTGGTATCAATTTTTAAGTAACTCCTAAAAGTGATATGATAGGATATGTGTCTTTTGCTTTCTCACTTACTACAGGTGGCGTGATTAGGTCTAGACTCATCTATGGTGCTGCAAATGGCATTGTTTCATTTTTTTCACTAGCGAATATTGCATCTGTACATGGAGGAGTTCTTCTTTGTCCACCCATCTGTTGGTGGACTTTTTGGTTACTTCCATATCTTGGCTATTGTAATACTGTGCCATGCAGATTTGCCTGCCTGTGTCTTCCAATTCTCTCTTCTTAGATTATAGGTGGAGGAGTGGGCCTGCTGGATCATATGGTAACTCAATGTTTACCTTTTTAAGGCACCTCCATTCTGTTCTCATTCGTGGCCCTTTCCAACTTACGTCCCACTTGAAGTTGAGGGTATGCATTTCTCCACAACACCTTCCGCATTTATTGTTTGTAGTTTGCTTGCTGATGGTTATTCTGACAATTGTGAGCTGATACCTCTTTGTGGTTGAATTTGCACGTGCCTCATAATCCGTTGAAATTGAGCTTGAAGGCATGTCCTTTTTATTTTTCAAGCTGTGATTACCCCTTAGTTCTTCAAAGTGTTCTCTTAAAGTATGTGTCACATTTTGAAATGTTTTGGCCATTACCTCCCTCAAGACATTTTGAGGGCAGGTTTCATTTACAGTTCTGCAGTACTTGTTCCTATGAAATGACCATTAGCACAGGCTTTAAAGCTGCTTTTGCAGGTAACTGCCAGAGGGCGGCAGCCTTTCTATATTCCCCACCCTGGTAACTAGGGAAAAGCCCTTGCGGCCTGTGGTGTTTCTCGGTTATAAATTAGAGTGGAGTGTGCCCGGACAAACCCACACAAGCTGATGTCTCCTTACTTTTGTTGGATTTTTAAATTTAATTTTTATTTTTTATTGGAGTAATTTTCCACTGTGTACGTGGACCACTTCTACTTTGTGCATTCCTCGGTTGATGGACATTTTCATTGCTTCCAAGTGTTGGCTATGGTAAATATTGTTGGAGTGCAGGATTGCCAGCCTGTGACTTTTTGATTCTCATTTTCTCAGGTGATAGGCCCAAAAGTGGGTGTGATTGACTGACTGGTAGCACCGTGTTTCCCTTTTCAAAGCACCTTCTTTGTGTTTTCATTAGTGGCACTTACCAGGTCCCCCTTAGAATCGAGTGTACACATTTCTCCACAATCGCTTCAGCATTTATTGTTTGCAGCATTTATGCTAATGGCCCTACTGGCTGCTGTGAGCTGATAGGGTTTTAAAATTTGTGTTTGCATGTCTTTGAAAATTCGTAAAACTCATCGTTTTTCTCCGCCGTTTTCCTTTCTGTTAAAAAAAAGGAAACAATTGGGAGTACAATATTACTCTTGATATTGTCTTCTTGGAAGGTTGCTCGCTTTTGAATTTTTTGGTCGATTTTCCACCTCAGACTTTTTTAGAAAGCAGGTGTCATTTAGTGAACTGCAAGTTTGATGAATATTTAGTGAACTTTCGCAATAGTTTTAAAGCTCCTGTTGTGGGAAGTGGCCTGAAACAGGCAGCATTTCTCTATTCCCAAATCTGGGTACTAGGGCAGCAGAGTCTTTCTGGAAGTCGTGTTCCTAGGTTGTAAATTACATTGGAATATGCATGGAGAAACACCCTTTAGTTTATGTCTCATTATTTCTTCTTGGTTTTAATTTTTTTTTTTAATTGGGGTAAAGCTTAGAATATTGTTTGTCCTAGGTGTACACAATCTGGTTCATTTGTACATTCTATATGTCTATTCAAGTACAGATCCTCTTCCCATGTAAAATGTTACTGAGGGTTCCGCAGACCTCCCTTGCTATATGGTCGGTATTTTTGAGATATGTATATAATATGTGTTTGTATACATATAGTAACACTAATCTTAATTTATCCATTCCCCCCACCTTTCCTTTTAGATGAGCATAGTTTGTTTTCTAAGTCTGTGAGTGTCTTTCTCTGTGGAAATATGTTCCTTTGTGTCAGTTATTAGATAACGCCTATAAGTGATATCATAGAATATAGGTCTTTTGCTTTCCGACTTACCTCATGTTTCATGATTATCTCCAGACTCATTTGTGGCGCCTCAGAGAGCAATGGTTCATTGTTTTCCATGGCTAATATTCTATTGTGTACATGGACCACTTGTTCTTTATCCATTCACCTCTTGTTGGACATTTTGATGCTTCACTGTCTTGGCTATTGTGAATAAGGCTGCACTGCAGCTTTTGCGGCCTGTGTCTTCTCGATTCTTGTCTTCTCAGGTGAGAGGTCCATTGGTGCGCTTGCTGGATTGAATGGTACCTCCCTTTTTACTTTTAAACACAGCTCCTTTCTTTTCTCATTATTGGCTCTTACCCATTTACGTCTCACCAGACGGTAGAGGGTACACAGTTCCCTAAAACCCCTTCAGCATTTATTGTTTGTAGACTTTTTGCTGATGGTCAGTCGACTGGTGTAAGTTGAAACTTTTTGTAGATTAGATTGCATGGGTCTAACACTCCCTGAGGTTGAGCTTTTATCCATTTTCCTTTTTTTTAAAAAGAGCGTGAATAAAACTTAACTCTTCATACTCTCTTCTTGAAACATTTGCCTGTTTTAAATTTTTTGGTCCACTCCTTACTTCAGCACAATTTTTTAGGGCAGGTGACCTTTACAGCCCTGAGTCCTTGGGAATGTTAAGTGACCATTAGCTGTGACTTTAAAGCTGCTTTTGCAGGAAACGGCCACAAGGTGGCAGCATTTCTCCTGTACCAAATTTGGTTACTAGGGAAACAGAGGCTTAATGGAAGTGGTGTTCTAGGTTGTAAATCTGAATGGAATGTGCCAGGAAAAAGCCCTTTAAGTTTATGTCTCATTACTTCTTGTTCATATTTGTAATTTACTTTTTATTTTTTATCCCAGCAAATTTGATTTCAATGGTTTGTTTGTTCTAGGTGTGCAAGATGTGGTTCTTTCACACATATACGTTTATCTATTCTTCCTCGCATCCTTTTCCCATGTAGCTTATGACACAATGTTGAGTAGTCTTCTCCTGGTTTTCTGTACGTCTTTGCTGGTTATATATTTCACATGGTTTGTATATCTCTCTTAAGCACAATATGGTAATGTATCCAATCCTCATCCCTTTCTATTTGGTGAACCATAAGTTTTTTAATGAATCTGTGATTGCCTTTCTCTGTGGAAATATCTTCATTGGTATCAATTTTTAAGTAACTCCTTAAAGTAATACGATAGGATATGTGTCTTTTGCTTTCTCACTTACTACAGGTGGCGTGATTACATCTAGACTCATCTATGGTGCTGCAAATGGCATTGTTTCATTTTTTTCACTAGCGAATATTCCATCTGTACATGGAGGAGTTCTTCTTTGTCCACCCATCTGTTGGTAGACTTTTTGGTTACTTCCATATCTTGGCTATTGTAATACTGTGCCATGCAGATTTGCCTGCCTGTGTCTTTCCAATTCTCTCTTCTTAGATTTTAGGTGGAGGAGTGGGCCTGCTGGATCATACGGTAGCTCAATGTTTACCTTTTTAAGGCACCTCCATTCTGTTCTAGTTCGTGGCCCTTTCCATGTTACGTCCCCCTTGAATTTGAGGGTATGCATTTCTCTACAACACCTTCAGCATTTATTGTTTGTAGTTTTCTTGCTGATGGTTATTCTGACAAGTGTGATCTGATACCTCTTTGTGGCTGAATTCGCACGTGCCTCATAATCCACTGAAATTGAGCTTGCAGACATGTCCTTTTTATTTTTCAAGCTGTGATTACCCCTTAGTTCTTCAAAGTGTTCTCTTAAAGTATGTGTCACATTTTGAAATGTTTTGGCCATTACCTCCCTCCAGACATTTTGAGGGCAGGTTTCATTTACAGTTCTGCCGTACTTGTTCCTATGAAATGACCATTAGCACAGGCTTTAAAGCTGCTTTTGCAGCTAACTGCCAGAGGGCGGCAGACTTTCTATGTCCCCCACCCTGGTAACTAGGGAAAAGCCCTTGCGGCCTGTGGTGTTTCTCAGTTATAAATTAGAGTGGAGTGTGCCCGGACAAACCCACACAAGCTGATGTCTCCTTACTTTTGTTGGATTTTTAAATTTAATTTTTATTTTTTATTGGAGTAATTTTCCACTGTGTACGTGGACCACTTCTACTTTGTGCATTCCTCGGTTGATGGACATTTTCATTGCTTCCAAGTGTTGGCTATGGTAAATATTGTTGGAGTGCAGGATTGCCAGCCTGTGACTTTTTGATTCTCATTTTCTCAGGTGATAGGCCCAGCAGTGGGTGTGATTGATTGACTGGTAGCACAGTGTTTCCCTTTTCAAAGCACCTTCTTTGTGTTTTCATTAGTGGCTCTTACCTCGTCCCCCTTAGAATCCAGGGTACGCATTTCTCCACAATCGCTTCAGCATTTACTGTTTGCAATATTTATGCTAATGGCTCTTCTGGCTGTTGTGAGCTGATAGGTTTTTGTAATTCGGGTTTGCATGTCTTTGAAAATTCGTAAAACTCATCATTTTTCTCCACCGTTTTCTTTTATGTTAAAAAAAAGGAAACAATTGGGAGTACAATATAACTCTTGAAATTGTGTTCTTGGAAGGTTGCCCTGTTTTGAAATTTTTGGTCGATTTTCCACCCCAGAATTTGTTTAGAAAGCAGGTGTCTTTTACCGAACTGCAAGTTTGGTGAATATTTAGTGACCTTTAGCAATGGGTTTAAAGCTGCTGTTGTGGGAAGTGGCCTCAAGCAGGCAGCATATCTCCATTCCCATATCTGGGTACTAGGGCAGCAGAGCCTTTCTGGAAGTCGTGTTCCTAGTTTGTAAATTACATTGGAATGTGCATGGAGAAAGCCCCATAAGTTTATGTCTCATTATTTCTTCTTGGTTTTAATTTTTTTTTTTAATTGGGGTAAAGCTTAGAATATTGTTTGTCCTAGGTGTACACAATCTGGTTCGTTTGTACATTCTATATGTCTATTCAAGTACAGATCCTCTTCCCATGTAAAACGTTACTGAGGGTTCCGCAGACCTCCCTTGCTATATGGTTGGTCTTTTTGAGATATGTATATAATATGTGTTTGTATACATATAGTAACACTAATCTTAATTTATCCATTCCCCCCACCTTTCCTTTTAGATGAGCATAGTTTGTTTTCTAAGTCTGTGAGTGTCTTTCTCTGTGGAAATATGTTCCTTTGTGTCAGTTATTAGATAACGCCTATAAGTGATATCATAGAATATAGGTCTTTTGCTTTCCGACTTACCTCATGTTTCGTGATTATCTCCAGACTCATTTGTAGTGCCTCAGAGAGCAGTGGCTCATTGTTTTCCATGGCTATTATTCCATTGTGTACATGGACCACTTCTTCTTTATCCATTCACCTGTTGTTGGACATTTTGATTGCTCCACTGTCTTGGCTATTGTGAATAAGGCTGCACTGCAGCTTTTGCGGCCTGTGTCTTCTCGATTCTTGTCTTCTCAGGTGAGAGATCCAATGGTGCGCCCGCTGTATTGAATGGTACCTGCAGTTTTACTTTTAAACACAGCTCCTTTCTGTTCTCATTATTGGCTGTTACCCCTTAACGTCTCACCAGCAGGTAGAGTGTACACAGTTCTCTAAAACCCCTTCAGCATTTATTGTTTGTAGACTTTCTGCTGATGGTAAGTCAACTGGTTTAAGTTGAAACTTTTTGGAGATTAGATTGCATGGGTCTAACCCTCCCTGAGGTTGAGCTTTTATCCATTTTCCTTTTTTTAAAAGAGCGTGAGTAAAACTTAACTCTTCATACTCTCTTCTTGAAACATTTGCCTGTTTTGAATTGTTTTGTCCATTCCCTCCTTCAGCACAATTTTTTAGGGCAGGTGTCCTTTACAGCCCTGAGTCCTTGGGAATGTTAAGTGACCATTAGCTGTGAGTTTAAAGCTTTTCTTGCAGGAAACGGAAACAAGGTGGCAGCATTTCCCCTTTACCAAATTTGGTTCCTAGGGAAACAGAGCCTTAATGGAAGTGGTGTTCTAGGTTGTAAATTAAAATGGAATGTGCCAGGGAAAAGCCCTTTAAGTTTATGTCTCATTACTTCTTGTTCATATTTGTAATTTACTTTTTATTTTTTATCCCAGCAAATTTGATTACAATGGTTTGTTTGTTCTAGGTGTGCAAGATGTGGTTCTTTCACACATATACATGTATCTATTCTTCCTCGCATCCTTTTCCCATGTAGGTTATGACACAATGTTGAGTAGTCTTCTCCTGGTCTTCCGTACGTCTTTGGTGATTATATATTTCGCATGGTTTGTATATCTCTGTTAACCCCAAGACGGTAATGTATCCAATCCTCATCCCTTTCTATTTGGTGAACCATAAGTTTTTTAATGAATCTGTGATTGCCTTTCTCTGTGGAAATATCTTCATTGGTATCAATTTTTAAGTAACTCCTAAAAGTGATATGATAGGATATGTGTCTTTTGCTTTCTCACTTACTACAGGTGGCGTGATTAGGTCTAGACTCATCTATGGTGCTGCAAATGGCATTGTTTCATTTTTTTCACTAGCGAATATTGCATCTGTACATGGAGGAGTTCTTCTTTGTCCACCCATCTGTTGGTGGACTTTTTGGTTACTTCCATATCTTGGCTATTGTAATACTGTGCCATGCAGATTTGCCTGCCTGTGTCTTCCAATTCTCTCTTCTTAGATTATAGGTGGAGGAGTGGGCCTGCTGGATCATATGGTAACTCAATGTTTACCTTTTTAAGGCACCTCCATTCTGTTCTCATTCGTGGCCCTTTCCAACTTACGTCCCACTTGAAGTTGAGGGTATGCATTTCTCCACAACACCTTCCGCATTTATTGTTTGTAGTTTGCTTGCTGATGGTTATTCTGACAATTGTGAGCTGATACCTCTTTGTGGTTGAATTTGCACGTGCCTCATAATCCGTTGAAATTGAGCTTGAAGGCATGTCCTTTTTATTTTTCAAGCTGTGATTACCCCTTAGTTCTTCAAAGTGTTCTCTTAAAGTATGTGTCACATTTTGAAATGTTTTGGCCATTACCTCCCTCCAGACATTTTGAGGGCAGGTTTCATTTACAGTTCTGCAGTACTAGTTCCTATGAAATGACCATTAGCACAGGCTTTAAAGCTGCTTTTGCAGGTAACTGCCAGAGGGCAGCAGCCTTTCTATGTTCCCCACCCTGGTAACTAGGGAAAAGCCCTTGCGGCCTGTGGTGTTTCTCGGTTATAAATTAGAGTGGAGTGTGCCCGGACAAACCCACACAAGCTGATGTCTCCTTACTTTTGTTGGATTTTTAAATTTAATTTTTATTTTTTATTGGAGTAATTTTCCACTGTGTACGTGGACCACTTCTACTTTGTGCATTCCTCGGTTGATGGACATTTTCATTGCTTCCAAGTGTTGGCTATGGTAAATATTGTTGGAGTGCAGGATTGCCAGCCTGTGACTTTTTGATTCTCATTTTCTCAGGTGATAGGCCCAAAAGTGGGTGTGATTGACTGACTGGTAGCACCGTGTTTCCCTTTTCAAAGCACCTTCTTTGTGTTTTCATTAGTGGCACTTACCAGGTCCCCCTTAGAATCGAGTGTACACATTTCTCCACAATCGCTTCAGCATTTATTGTTTGCAGCATTTATGCTAATGGCCCTACTGGCTGCTGTGAGCTGATAGGGTTTTAAAATTTGTGTTTGCATGTCTTTGAAAATTCGTAAAACTCATCGTTTTTCTCCGCCGTTTTCTTTTCTGTTAAAAAAAGGAAACAATTGGGAGTACAATATTACTCTTGATATTGTCTTCTTGGAAGGTTGCTCGCTTTTGAATTTTTTGGTCGATTTTCCACCTCAGACTTTTTTAGAAAGCAGGTGTCATTTAGTGAACTGCAAGTTTGATGAATATTTAGTGAACTTTCGCAATAGTTTTAAAGCTCCTGTTGTGGGAAGTGGCCTGAAACAGGCAGCATTTCTCTATTCCCAAATCTGGGTACTAGGGCAGCAGAGTCTTTCTGGAAGTCGTGTTCCTAGGTTGTAAATTACATTGGAATATGCATGGAGAAACACCCTTTAGTTTATGTCTCATTATTTCTTCTTGGTTTTAATTTTTTTTTTTAATTGGGGTAAAGCTTAGAATATTGTTTGTCCTAGGTGTACACAATCTGGTTCATTTGTACATTCTATATGTCTATTCAAGTACAGATCCTCTTCCCATGTAAAATGTTACTGAGGGTTCCGCAGACCTCCCTTGCTATATGGTCGGTATTTTTGAGATATGTATATAATATGTGTTTGTATACATATAGTAACACTAATCTTAATTTATCCATTCCCCCCACCTTTCCTTTTAGATGAGCATAGTTTGTTTTCTAAGTCTGTGAGTGTCTTTCTCTGTGGAAATATGTTCCTTTGTGTCAGTTATTAGATAACACCTATAAGTGATATCATAGAATATAGGTCTTTTGCTTTCCGACTTACCTCATGTTTCATGATTATCTCCAGACTCATTTGTGGCGCCACAGAGAGCAATGGTTCATTGTTTTCCATGGCTAATATTCTATTGTGTACATGGACCACTTGTTCTTTATCCATTCACCTCTTGTTGGACATTTTGATGCTTCACTGTCTTGGCTATTGTGAATAAGGCTGCACTGCAGCTTTTGCGGCCTGTGTCTTCTCGATTCTTGTCTTCTCAGGTGAGAGGTCCATTGGTGCGCTTGCTGGATTGAATGGTACCTCCCTTTTTACTTTTAAACACAGCTCCTTTCTTTTCTCATTATTGGCTCTTACCCATTTACGTCTCACCAGACGGTAGAGGGTACACAGTTCCCTAAAACCCCTTCAGCATTTATTGTTTGTAGACTTTTTGCTGATGGTCAGTCGACTGGTGTAAGTTGAAACTTTTTGGAGATTAGATTGCATGGGTCTAACCCTCCCTGAGGTTGAGCTTTTATCCATTTTCCTTTTTTTAAAAGAGCGTGAGTAAAACTTAACTCTTCATACTCTCTTCTTGAAACATTTGCCTGTTTTGAATTTTTTTGTCCATTCCCTCCTTCAGCACAATTTTTTAGGGCAGGTGTCCTTTACAGCCCTGAGTCCTTGGGAATGTTAAGTGACCATTAGCTGTGAGTTTAAAGCTTTTCTTGCAGGAAACGGAAACAAGGTGGCAGCATTTCCCCTTTACCAAATTTGGTTCCTAGGGAAACAGAGCCTTAATGGAAGTGGTGTTCTAGGTTGTAAATTAAAATGGAATGTGCCAGGGAAAAGCCCTTTAAGTTTATGTCTCATTACTTCTTGTTCATATTTGTAATTTACTTTTTATTTTTTATCCCAGCAAATTTGATTACAATGGTTTGTTTGTTCTAGGTGTGCAAGATGTGGTTCTTTCACACATATACATGTATCTATTCTTCCTCGCATCCTTTTCCCATGTAGGTTATGACACAATGTTGAGTAGTCTTCTCCTGGTCTTCCGTACGTCTTTGGTGATTATATATTTCGCATGGTTTGTATATCTCTGTTAACCCCAAGACGGTAATGTATCCAATCCTCATCCCTTTCTATTTGGTGAACCATAAGTTTTTTAATGAATCTGTGATTGCCTTTCTCTGTGGAAATATCTTCATTGGTATCAATTTTTAAGTAACTCCTAAAAGTGATATGATAGGATATGTGTCTTTTGCTTTCTCACTTACTACAGGTGGCGTGATTAGGTCTAGACTCATCTATGGTGCTGCAAATGGCATTGTTTCATTTTTTTCACTAGCGAATATTGCATCTGTACATGGAGGAGTTCTTCTTTGTCCACCCATCTGTTGGTGGACTTTTTGGTTACTTCCATATCTTGGCTATTGTAATACTGTGCCATGCAGATTTGCCTGCCTGTGTCTTCCAATTCTCTCTTCTTAGATTATAGGTGGAGGAGTGGGCCTGCTGGATCATATGGTAACTCAATGTTTACCTTTTTAAGGCACCTCCATTCTGTTCTCATTCGTGGCCCTTTCCAACTTACGTCCCAGTTGAAGTTGAGGGTATGCATTTCTCCACAACACCTTCCGCATTTATTGTTTGTAGTTTGCTTGCTGATGGTTATTCTGACAATTGTGAGCTGATACCTCTTTGTGGTTGAATTTGCACGTGCCTCATAATCCGTTGAAATTGAGCTTGAAGGCATGTCCTTTTTATTTTTCAAGCTGTGATTACCCCTTAGTTCTTCAAAGTGTTCTCTTAAAGTATGTGTCACATTTTGAAATGTTTTGGCCATTACCTCCCTCAAGACATTTTGAGGGCAGGTTTCATTTACAGTTCTGCAGTACTTGTTCCTATGAAATGACCATTAGCACAGGCTTTAAAGCTGCTTTTGCAGGTAACTGCCAGAGGGCGGCAGCCTTTCTATATTCCCCACCCTGGTAACTAGGGAAAAGCCCTTGCGGCCTGTGGTGTTTCTCGGTTATAAATTAGAGTGGAGTGTGCCCGGACAAACCCACACAAGCTGATGTCTCCTTACTTTTGTTGGATTTTTACATTTAATTTTTATTTTTTATTGGAGTAATTTTCCACTGTGTACGTGGACCACTTCTACTTTGTGCATTCCTCGGTTGATGGACATTTTCATTGCTTCCAAGTGTTGGCTATGGTAAATATTGTTGGAGTGCAGGATTGCCAGCCTGTGACTTTTTGATTCTCATTTTCTCAGGTGATAGGCCCAGCAGTGGGTGTGATTGATTGACTGGTAGCACAGTGTTTCCCTTTTCAAAGCACCTTCTTTGTGTTTTCATTAGTGGCTCTTACCTCGTCCCCCTTAGAATCCAGGGTACGCATTTCTCCACAATCGCTTCAGCATTTACTGTTTGCAATATTTATGCTAATGGCTCTTCTGGCTGTTGTGAGCTGATAGGTTTTTGTAATTCGGGTTTGCATGTCTTTGAAAATTCGTAAAACTCATCATTTTTCTCCACCGTTTTCTTTTATGTTAAAAAAAAGGAAACAATTGGGAGTACAATATAACTCTTGAAATTGTGTTCTTGGAAGGTTGCCCTGTTTTGAAATTTTTGGTCGATTTTCCACCCCAGAATTTGTTTAGAAAGCAGGTGTCTTTTACCGAACTGCAAGTTTGGTGAATATTTAGTGACCTTTAGCAATGGGTTTAAAGCTGCTGTTGTGGGAAGTGGCCTCAAGCAGGCAGCATATCTCCATTCCCATATCTGGGTACTAGGGCAGCAGAGCCTTTCTGGAAGTCGTGTTCCTAGTTTGTAAATTACATTGGAATGTGCATGGAGAAAGCCCCATAAGTTTATGTCTCATTATTTCTTCTTGGTTTTAATTTTTTTTTTTAATTGGGGTAAAGCTTAGAATATTGTTTGTCCTAGGTGTACACAATCTGGTTCGTTTGTACATTCTATATGTCTATTCAAGTACAGATCCTCTTCCCATGTAAAACGTTACTGAGGGTTCCGCAGACCTCCCTTGCTATATGGTTGGTCTTTTTGAGATATGTATATAATATGTGTTTGTATACATATAGTAACACTAATCTTAATTTATCCATTCCCCCCACCTTTCCTTTTAGATGAGCATAGTTTGTTTTCTAAGTCTGTGAGTGTCTTTCTCTGTGGAAATATGTTCCTTTGTGTCAGTTATTAGATAACGCCTATAAGTGATATCATAGAATATAGGTCTTTTGCTTTCCGACTTACCTCATGTTTCGTGATTATCTCCAGACTCATTTGTAGTGCCTCAGAGAGCAGTGGCTCATTGTTTTCCATGGCTATTATTCCATTGTGTACATGGACCACTTCTTCTTTATCCATTCACCTGTTGTTGGACATTTTGATTGCTCCACTGTCTTGGCTATTGTGAATAAGGCTGCACTGCAGCTTTTGCGGCCTGTGTCTTCTCGATTCTTGTCTTCTCAGGTGAGAGATCCAATGGTGCGCCCGCTGTATTGAATGGTACCTGCAGTTTTACTTTTAAACACAGCTCCTTTCTGTTCTCATTATTGGCTGTTACCCCTTAACGTCTCACCAGCAGGTAGAGTGTACACAGTTCTCTAAAACCCCTTCAGCATTTATTGTTTGTAGACTTTCTGCTGATGGTAAGTCAACTGGTTTAAGTTGAAACTTTTTGGAGATTAGATTGCATGGGTCTAACCCTCCCTGAGGTTGAGCTTTTATCCATTTTCCTTTTTTTAAAAGAGCGTGAGTAAAACTTAACTCTTCATACTCTCTTCTTGAAACATTTGCCTGTTTTGAATTGTTTTGTCCATTCCCTCCTTCAGCACAATTTTTTAGGGCAGGTGTCCTTTACAGCCCTGAGTCCTTGGGAATGTTAAGTGACCATTAGCTGTGAGTTTAAAGCTTTTCTTGCAGGAAACGGAAACAAGGTGGCAGCATTTCCCCTTTACCAAATTTGGTTCCTAGGGAAACAGAGCCTTAATGGAAGTGGTGTTCTAGGTTGTAAATTAAAATGGAATGTGCCAGGGAAAAGCCCTTTAAGTTTATGTCTCATTACTTCTTGTTCATATTTGTAATTTACTTTTTATTTTTTATCCCAGCAAATTTGATTACAATGGTTTGTTTGTTCTAGGTGTGCAAGATGTGGTTCTTTCACACATATACATGTATCTATTCTTCCTCGCATCCTTTTCCCATGTAGGTTATGACACAATGTTGAGTAGTCTTCTCCTGGTCTTCCGTACGTCTTTGGTGATTATATATTTCGCATGGTTTGTATATCTCTGTTAACCCCAAGACGGTAATGTATCCAATCCTCATCCCTTTCTATTTGGTGAACCATAAGTTTTTTAATGAATCTGTGATTGCCTTTCTCTGTGGAAATATCTTCATTGGTATCAATTTTTAAGTAACTCCTAAAAGTGATATGATAGGATATGTGTCTTTTGCTTTCTCACTTACTACAGGTGGCGTGATTAGGTCTAGACTCATCTATGGTGCTGCAAATGGCATTGTTTCATTTTTTTCACTAGCGAATATTGCATCTGTACATGGAGGAGTTCTTCTTTGTCCACCCATCTGTTGGTGGACTTTTTGGTTACTTCCATATCTTGGCTATTGTAATACTGTGCCATGCAGATTTGCCTGCCTGTGTCTTCCAATTCTCTCTTCTTAGATTATAGGTGGAGGAGTGGGCCTGCTGGATCATATGGTAACTCAATGTTTACCTTTTTAAGGCACCTCCATTCTGTTCTCATTCGTGGCCCTTTCCAACTTACGTCCCACTTGAAGTTGAGGGTATGCATTTCTCCACAACACCTTCCGCATTTATTGTTTGTAGTTTGCTTGCTGATGGTTATTCTGACAATTGTGAGCTGATACCTCTTTGTGGTTGAATTTGCACGTGCCTCATAATCCGTTGAAATTGAGCTTGAAGGCATGTCCTTTTTATTTTTCAAGCTGTGATTACCCCTTAGTTCTTCAAAGTGTTCTCTTAAAGTATGTGTCACATTTTGAAATGTTTTGGCCATTACCTCCCTCAAGACATTTTGAGGGCAGGTTTCATTTACAGTTCTGCAGTACTTGTTCCTATGAAATGACCATTAGCACAGGCTTTAAAGCTGCTTTTGCAGGTAACTGCCAGAGGGCAGCAGCCTTTCTATGTTCCCCACCCTGGTAACTAGGGAAAAGCCCTTGCGGCCTGTGGTGTTTCTCGGTTATAAATTAGAGTGGAGTGTGCCCGGACAAACCCACACAAGCTGATGTCTCCTTACTTTTGTTGGATTTTTAAATTTAATTTTTATTTTTTATTGGAGTAATTTTCCACTGTGTACGTGGACCACTTCTACTTTGTGCATTCCTCGGTTGATGGACATTTTCATTGCTTCCAAGTGTTGGCTATGGTAAATATTGTTGGAGTGCAGGATTGCCAGCCTGTGACTTTTTGATTCTCATTTTCTCAGGTGATAGGCCCAAAAGTGGGTGTGATTGACTGACTGGTAGCACCGTGTTTCCCTTTTCAAAGCACCTTCTTTGTGTTTTCATTAGTGGCACTTACCAGGTCCCCCTTAGAATCGAGTGTACACATTTCTCCACAATCGCTTCAGCATTTATTGTTTGCAGCATTTATGCTAATGGCCCTACTGGCTGCTGTGAGCTGATAGGGTTTTAAAATTTGTGTTTGCATGTCTTTGAAAATTCGTAAAACTCATCGTTTTTCTCCGCCGTTTTCTTTTCTGTTAAAAAAAGGAAACAATTGGGAGTACAATATTACTCTTGATATTGTCTTCTTGGAAGGTTGCTTGCTTTTGAATTTTTTGGTCGATTTTCCACCTCAGACTTTTTTAGAAAGCAGGTGTCATTTAGTGAACTGCAAGTTTGATGAATATTTAGTGAACTTTCGCAATAGTTTTAAAGCTCCTGTTGTGGGAAGTGGCCTGAAACAGGCAGCATTTCTCTATTCCCAAATCTGGGTACTAGGGCAGCAGAGTCTTTCTGGAAGTCGTGTTCCTAGGTTGTAAATTACATTGGAATATGCATGGAGAAACACCCTTTAGTTTATGTCTCATTATTTCTTCTTGGTTTTAATTTTTTTTTTTAATTGGGGTAAAGCTTAGAATATTGTTTGTCCTAGGTGTACACAATCTGGTTCATTTGTACATTCTATATGTCTATTCAAGTACAGATCCTCTTCCCATGTAAAATGTTACTGAGGGTTCCGCAGACCTCCCTTGCTATATGGTCGGTATTTTTGAGATATGTATATAATATGTGTTTGTATACATATAGTAACACTAATCTTAATTTATCCATTCCCCCCACCTTTCCTTTTAGATGAGCATAGTTTGTTTTCTAAGTCTGTGAGTGTCTTTCTCTGTGGAAATATGTTCCTTTGTGTCAGTTATTAGATAACACCTATAAGTGATATCATAGAATATAGGTCTTTTGCTTTCCGACTTACCTCATGTTTCATGATTATCTCCAGACTCATTTGTGGCGCCACAGAGAGCAATGGTTCATTGTTTTCCATGGCTAATATTCTATTGTGTACATGGACCACTTGTTCTTTATCCATTCACCTCTTGTTGGACATTTTGATGCTTCACTGTCTTGGCTATTGTGAATAAGGCTGCACTGCAGCTTTTGCGGCCTGTGTCTTCTCGATTCTTGTCTTCTCAGGTGAGAGGTCCATTGGTGCGCTTGCTGGATTGAATGGTACCTCCCTTTTTACTTTTAAACACAGCTCCTTTCTTTTCTCATTATTGGCTCTTACCCATTTACGTCTCACCAGACGGTAGAGGGTACACAGTTCCCTAAAACCCCTTCAGCATTTATTGTTTGTAGACTTTTTGCTGATGGTCAGTCGACTGGTGTAAGTTGAAACTTTTTGGAGATTAGATTGCATGGGTCTAACCCTCCCTGAGGTTGAGCTTTTATCCATTTTCCTTTTTTTAAAAGAGCGTGAGTAAAACTTAACTCTTCATACTCTCTTCTTGAAACATTTGCCTGTTTTGAATTTTTTTGTCCATTCCCTCCTTCAGCACAATTTTTTAGGGCAGGTGTCCTTTACAGCCCTGAGTCCTTGGGAATGTTAAGTGACCATTAGCTGTGAGTTTAAAGCTTTTCTTGCAGGAAACGGAAACAAGGTGGCAGCATTTCCCCTTTACCAAATTTGGTTCCTAGGGAAACAGAGCCTTAATGGAAGTGGTGTTCTAGGTTGTAAATTAAAATGGAATGTGCCAGGGAAAAGCCCTTTAAGTTTATGTCTCATTACTTCTTGTTCATATTTGTAATTTACTTTTTATTTTTTATCCCAGCAAATTTGATTACAATGGTTTGTTTGTTCTAGGTGTGCAAGATGTGGTTCTTTCACACATATACATGTATCTATTCTTCCTCGCATCCTTTTCCCATGTAGGTTATGACACAATGTTGAGTAGTCTTCTCCTGGTCTTCCGTACGTCTTTGGTGATTATATATTTCGCATGGTTTGTATATCTCTGTTAACCCCAAGACGGTAATGTATCCAATCCTCATCCCTTTCTATTTGGTGAACCATAAGTTTTTTAATGAATCTGTGATTGCCTTTCTCTGTGGAAATATCTTCATTGGTATCAATTTTTAAGTAACTCCTAAAAGTGATATGATAGGATATGTGTCTTTTGCTTTCTCACTTACTACAGGTGGCGTGATTAGGTCTAGACTCATCTATGGTGCTGCAAATGGCATTGTTTCATTTTTTTCACTAGCGAATATTGCATCTGTACATGGAGGAGTTCTTCTTTGTCCACCCATCTGTTGGTGGACTTTTTGGTTACTTCCATATCTTGGCTATTGTAATACTGTGCCATGCAGATTTGCCTGCCTGTGTCTTCCAATTCTCTCTTCTTAGATTATAGGTGGAGGAGTGGGCCTGCTGGATCATATGGTAACTCAATGTTTACCTTTTTAAGGCACCTCCATTCTGTTCTCATTCGTGGCCCTTTCCAACTTACGTCCCACTTGAAGTTGAGGGTATGCATTTCTCCACAACACCTTCCGCATTTATTGTTTGTAGTTTGCTTGCTGATGGTTATTCTGACAATTGTGAGCTGATACCTCTTTGTGGTTGAATTTGCACGTGCCTCATAATCCGTTGAAATTGAGCTTGAAGGCATGTCCTTTTTATTTTTCAAGCTGTGATTACCCCTTAGTTCTTCAAAGTGTTCTCTTAAAGTATGTGTCACATTTTGAAATGTTTTGGCCATTACCTCCCTCAAGACATTTTGAGGGCAGGTTTCATTTACAGTTCTGCAGTACTTGTTCCTATGAAATGACCATTAGCACAGGCTTTAAAGCTGCTTTTGCAGGTAACTGCCAGAGGGCGGCAGCCTTTCTATGTTCCCCACCCTGGTAACTAGGGAAAAGCCCTTGCGGCCTGTGGTGTTTCTCGGTTATAAATTAGAGTGGAGTGTGCCCGGACAAACCCACACAAGCTGATGTCTCCTTACTTTTGTTGGATTTTTAAATTTAATTTTTATTTTTTATTGGAGTAATTTTCCACTGTGTACGTGGACCACTTCTACTTTGTGCATTCCTCGGTTGATGGACATTTTCATTGCTTCCAAGTGTTGGCTATGGTAAATATTGTTGGAGTGCAGGATTGCCAGCCTGTGACTTTTTCATTCTCATTTTCTCAGGTGATAGGCCCAAAAGTGGGTGTGATTGACTGACTGGTAGCACCGTGTTTCCCTTTTCAAAGCACCTTCTTTGTGTTTTCATTAGTGGCACTTACCAGGTCCCCCTTAGAATCGAGTGTACACATTTCTCCACAATCGCTTCAGCATTTATTGTTTGCAGCATTTATGCTAATGGCCCTACTGGCTGCTGTGAGCTGATAGGGTTTTAAAATTTGTGTTTGCATGTCTTTGAAAATTCGTAAAACTCATCGTTTTTCTCCGCCGTTTTCTTTTCTGTTAAAAAAAGGAAACAATTGGGAGTACAATATTACTCTTGATATTGTCTTCTTGGAAGGTTGCTCGCTTTTGAATTTTTTGGTCGATTTTCCACCTCAGACTTTTTTAGAAAGCAGGTGTCATTTAGTGAACTGCAAGTTTGATGAATATTTAGTGAACTTTCGCAATAGTTTTAAAGCTCCTGTTGTGGGAAGTGGCCTGAAACAGGCAGCATTTCTCTATTCCCAAATCTGGGTACTAGGGCAGCAGAGTCTTTCTGGAAGTCGTGTTCCTAGGTTGTAAATTACATTGGAATATGCATGGAGAAACACCCTTTAGTTTATGTCTCATTATTTCTTCTTGGTTTTAATTTTTTTTTTTAATTGGGGTAAAGCTTAGAATATTGTTTGTCCTAGGTGTACACAATCTGGTTCATTTGTACATTCTATATGTCTATTCAAGTACAGATCCTCTTCCCATGTAAAATGTTACTGAGGGTTCCGCAGACCTCCCTTGCTATATGGTCGGTATTTTTGAGATATGTATATAATATGTGTTTGTATACATATAGTAACACTAATCTTAATTTATCCATTCCCCCCACCTTTCCTTTTAGATGAGCATAGTTTGTTTTCTAAGTCTGTGAGTGTCTTTCTCTGTGGAAATATGTTCCTTTGTGTCAGTTATTAGATAACACCTATAAGTGATATCATAGAATATAGGTCTTTTGCTTTCCGACTTACCTCATGTTTCATGATTATCTCCAGACTCATTTGTGGCGCCACAGAGAGCAATGGTTCATTGTTTTCCATGGCTAATATTCTATTGTGTACATGGACCACTTGTTCTTTATCCATTCACCTCTTGTTGGACATTTTGATGCTTCACTGTCTTGGCTATTGTGAATAAGGCTGCACTGCAGCTTTTGCGGCCTGTGTCTTCTCGATTCTTGTCTTCTCAGGTGAGAGGTCCATTGGTGCGCTTGCTGGATTGAATGGTACCTCCCTTTTTACTTTTAAACACAGCTCCTTTCTTTTCTCATTATTGGCTGTTACCCATTTACGTCTCACCAGACGGTAGAGGGTACACAGTTCTCTAAAACCCCTTCAGCATTTATTGTTTGTAGACTTTTTGCTGATGGTCAGTCGACTGGTGTAAGTTGAAACTTTTTGTAGATTAGATTGCATGGGTCTAACACTCCCTGAGGTTGAGCTTTTATCCATTTTCCTTTTTTTTTAAAAAGAGCGTGAATAAAACTTAACTCTTCATACTCTCTTCTTGAAACATTTGCCTGTTTTAAATTTTTTGGTCCACTCCTTACTTCAGCACAATTTTTTAGGGCAGGTGACCTTTACAGCCCTGAGTCCTTGGGAATGTTAAGTGACCATTAGCTGTGACTTTAAAGCTGCTTTTGCAGGAAACGGCCACAAGGTGGCAGCATTTCTCCTTTACCAAATTTGGTTACTAGGGAAACAGAGGCTTAATGGAAGTGGTGTTCTAGGTTGTAAATCTGAATGGAATGTGCCAGGAAAAAGCCCTTTAAGTTTATGTCTCATTACTTCTTGTTCATATTTGTAATTTACTTTTTATTTTTTATCCCAGCAAATTTGATTTCAATGGTTTGTTTGTTCTAGGTGTGCAAGATGTGGTTCTTTCACACATATACGTTTATCTATTCTTCCTCGCATCCTTTTCCCATGTAGCTTATGACACAATGTTGAGTAGTCTTCTCCTGGTTTTCTGTACGTCTTTGCTGGTTATATATTTCACATGGTTTGTATATCTCTCTTAAGCACAATATGGTAATGTATCCAATCCTCATCCCTTTCTATTTGGTGAAGCATAAGTTTTTTAATGAATCTGTGATTGCCTTTCTCTGTGGAAATATCTTCATTGGTATCAATTTTTAAGTAACTCCTTAAAGTAATACGATAGGATATGTGTCTTTTGCTTTCTCACTTACTACAGGTGGCGTGATTACATCTAGACTCATCTATGGTGCTGCAAATGGCATTGTTTCATTTTTTTCACTAGCGAATATTCCATCTGTACATGGAGGAGTTCTTCTTTGTCCACCCATCTGTTGGTAGACTTTTTGGTTACTTCCATATCTTGGCTATTGTAATACTGTGCAATGCAGATTTGCCTGCCTGTGTCTTTCCAATTCTCTCTTCTTAGATTTTAGGTGGAGGAGTGGGCCTGCTGGATCATACGGTAGCTCAATGTTTACCTTTTTAAGGCACCTCCATTCTGTTCTAGTTCGTGGCCCTTTCCATGTTACGTCCCCCTTGAATTTGAGGGTATGCATTTCTCTACAACACCTTCAGCATTTATTGTTTGTAGTTTTCTTGCTGATGGTTATTCTGACAAGTGTGATCTGATACCTCTTTGTGGCTGAATTCGCACGTGCCTCATAATCCACTGAAATTGAGCTTGCAGACATGTCCTTTTTATTTTTCAAGCTGTGATTACCCCTTAGTTCTTCAAAGTGTTCTCTTAAAGTATGTGTCACATTTTGAAATGTTTTGGCCATTACCTCCCTCCAGACATTTTGAGGGCAGGTTTCATTTACAGTTCTGCCGTACTTGTTCCTATGAAATGACCATTAGCACAGGCTTTAAAGCTGCTTTTGCAGCTAACTGCCAGAGGGCGGCAGACTTTCTATGTCCCCCACCCTGGTAACTAGGGAAAAGCCCTTGCGGCCTGTGGTGTTTCTCGGTTATAAATTAGAGTGGAGTGTGCCCGGACAAACCCACACAAGCTGATGTCTCCTTACTTTTGTTGGATTTTTACATTTAATTTTTATTTTTTATTGGAGTAATTTTCCACTGTGTACGTGGACCACTTCTACTTTGTGCATTCCTCGGTTGATGGACATTTTCATTGCTTCCAAGTCTTGGCTATGGTAAATATTGTTGGAGTGCAGGATTGCCAGCCTGTGACTTTTTGATTCTCATTTTCTCAGGTGATAGGCCCAGCAGTGGGTGTGATTGATTGACTGGTAGCACCGTGTTTCCCTTTTCAAAGCACCTTCTTTGTGTTTTCATTAGTGGCTCTTACCTCGTCCCCCTTAGAATCCAGGGTACGCATTTCTCCACAATCGCTTCAGCATTTACTGTTTGCAATATTTATGCTAATGGCTCTTCTGGCTGTTGTGAGCTGATAGGTTTTTGTAATTCGGGTTTGCATGTCTTTGAAAATTCGTAAAACTCATCATTTTTCTCCACCGTTTTCTTTTCTGTTAAAAAAAAGGAAACAATTGGGAGTACAATAGAACTCTTGAAATTGTGTTCTTGGAAGGTTGCCCTGTTTTGAAATTTTTGGTCGATTTTCCACCCCAGAATTTGTTTAGAAAGCAGGTGTCTTTTACCGAACTGCAAGTTTGGTGAATATTTAGTGACCTTTAGCAATGGGTTTAAAGCTGCTGTTGTGGGAAGTGGCCTCAAGCAGGCAGCATATCTCCATTCCCATATCTGGGTACTAGGGCAGCAGAGCCTTTCTGGAAGTCGTGTTCCTAGTTTGTAAATTACATTGGAATGTGCATGGAGAAAGCCCCATAAGTTTATGTCTCATTATTTCTTCTTGGTTTTAATTTTTTTTTTAATTGGGGTAAAGCTTAGAATATTGTTTGTCCTAGGTGTACACAATCTGGTTCGTTTGTACATTCTATATGTCTATTCAAGTACAGATCCTCTTCCCATGTAAAACGTTACTGAGGGTTCCGCAGACCTCCTTTGCTATATGGTTGGTCTTTTTGAGATATGTATATAATATGTGTTTGTATACATATAGTAACACTAATCTTAATTTATCCATTCCCCCCACCTTTCCTTTTAGATGAGCATAGTTTCTTTTCTAAGTCTGTGAGTGTCTTTCTCTGTGGAAATATGTTCCTTTGTGTCAGTTATTAGATAACGCCTATAAGTGATATCATAGAATATAGGTCTTTTGCTTTCCGACTTACCTCATGTTTCATGATTATCTCCAGACTCATTTGTGGCGCCACAGAGAGCAATGGTTCATTGTTTTCCATGGCTAATATTCTATTGTGTACATGGACCACTTGTTCTTTATCCATTCACCTCTTGTTGGACATTTTGATGCTTCACTGTCTTGGCTATTGTGAATAAGGCTGCACTGCAGCTTTTGCGGCCTGTGTCTTCTCGATTCTTGTCTTCTCAGGTGAGAGGTCCATTGGTGCGCTTGCTGGATTGAATGGTACCTCCCTTTTTACTTTTAAACACAGCTCCTTTCTTTTCTCATTATTGGCTGTTACCCATTTACGTCTCACCAGACGGTAGAGGGTACACAGTTCTCTAAAACCCCTTCAGCATTTATTGTTTGTAGACTTTTTGCTGATGGTCAGTCGACTGGTGTAAGTTGAAACTTTTTGTAGATTAGATTGCATGGGTCTAACACTCCCTGAGGTTGAGCTTTTATCCATTTTCCTTTTTTTTTAAAAAGAGCGTGAATAAAACTTAACTCTTCATACTCTCTTCTTGAAACATTTGCCTGTTTTAAATTTTTTGGTCCACTCCTTACTTCAGCACAATTTTTTAGGGCAGGTGACCTTTACAGCCCTGAGTCCTTGGGAATGTTAAGTGACCATTAGCTGTGACTTTAAAGCTGCTTTTGCAGGAAACGGCCACAAGGTGGCAGCATTTCTCCTTTACCAAATTTGGTTACTAGGGAAACAGAGGCTTAATGGAAGTGGTGTTCTAGGTTGTAAATCTGAATGGAATGTGCCAGGAAAAAGCCCTTTAAGTTTATGTCTCATTACTTCTTGTTCATATTTGTAATTTACTTTTTATTTTTTATCCCAGCAAATTTGATTTCAATGGTTTGTTTGTTCTAGGTGTGCAAGATGTGGTTCTTTCACACATATACGTTTATCTATTCTTCCTCGCATCCTTTTCCCATGTAGCTTATGACACAATGTTGAGTAGTCTTCTCCTGGTTTTCTGTACGTCTTTGCTGGTTATATATTTCACATGGTTTGTATATCTCTCTTAAGCACAATATGGTAATGTATCCAATCCTCATCCCTTTCTATTTGGTGAAGCATAAGTTTTTTAATGAATCTGTGATTGCCTTTCTCTGTGGAAATATCTTCACTGGTATCAATTTTTAAGTAACTCCTTAAAGTAATACGATAGGATATGTGTCTTTTGCTTTCTCACTTACTACAGGTGGCGTGATTACATCTAGACTCATCTATGGTGCTGCAAATGGCATTGTTTCATTTTTTTCACTAGCGAATATTCCATCTGTACATGGAGGAGTTCTTCTTTGTCCACCCATCTGTTGGTAGACTTTTTGGTTACTTCCATATCTTGGCTATTGTAATACTGTGCAATGCAGATTTGCCTGCCTGTGTCTTTCCAATTCTCTCTTCTTAGATTTTAGGTGGAGGAGTGGGCCTGCTGGATCATACGGTAGCTCAATGTTTACCTTTTTAAGGCACCTCCATTCTGTTCTAGTTCGTGGCCCTTTCCATGTTACGTCCCCCTTGAATTTGAGGGTATGCATTTCTCTACAACACCTTCAGCATTTATTGTTTGTAGTTTTCTTGCTGATGGTTATTCTGACAAGTGTGATCTGATACCTCTTTGTGGCTGAATTCGCACGTGCCTCATAATCCACTGAAATTGAGCTTGCAGACATGTCCTTTTTATTTTTCAAGCTGTGATTACCCCTTAGTTCTTCAAAGTGTTCTCTTAAAGTATGTGTCACATTTTGAAATGTTTTGGCCATTACCTCCCTCCAGACATTTTGAGGGCAGGTTTCATTTACAGTTCTGCCGTACTTGTTCCTATGAAATGACCATTAGCACAGGCTTTAAAGCTGCTTTTGCAGCTAACTGCCAGAGGGCGGCAGACTTTCTATGTCCCCCACCCTGGTAACTAGGGAAAAGCCCTTGCGGCCTGTGGTGTTTCTCGGTTATAAATTAGAGTGGAGTGTGCCCGGACAAACCCACACAAGCTGATGTCTCCTTACTTTTGTTGGATTTTTACATTTAATTTTTATTTTTTATTGGAGTAATTTTCCACTGTGTACGTGGACCACTTCTACTTTGTGCATTCCTCGGTTGATGGACATTTTCATTGCTTCCAAGTCTTGGCTATGGTAAATATTGTTGGAGTGCAGGATTGCCAGCCTGTGACTTTTTGATTCTCATTTTCTCAGGTGATAGGCCCAGCAGTGGGTGTGATTGATTGACTGGTAGCACCGTGTTTCCCTTTTCAAAGCACCTTCTTTGTGTTTTCATTAGTGGCTCTTACCTCGTCCCCCTTAGAATCCAGGGTACGCATTTCTCCACAATCGCTTCAGCATTTACTGTTTGCAATATTTATGCTAATGGCTCTTCTGGCTGTTGTGAGCTGATAGGTTTTTGTAATTCGGGTTTGCATGTCTTTGAAAATTCGTAAAACTCATCATTTTTCTCCACCGTTTTCTTTTCTGTTAAAAAAAAGGAAACAATTGGGAGTACAATAGAACTCTTGAAATTGTGTTCTTGGAAGGTTGCCCTGTTTTGAAATTTTTGGTCGATTTTCCACCCCAGAATTTGTTTAGAAAGCAGGTGTCTTTTACCGAACTGCAAGTTTGGTGAATATTTAGTGACCTTTAGCAATGGGTTTAAAGCTGCTGTTGTGGGAAGTGGCCTCAAGCAGGCAGCATATCTCCATTCCCATATCTGGGTACTAGGGCAGCAGAGCCTTTCTGGAAGTCGTGTTCCTAGTTTGTAAATTACATTGGAATGTGCATGGAGAAAGCCCCATAAGTTTATGTCTCATTATTTCTTCTTGGTTTTAATTTTTTTTTTTAATTGGGGTAAAACTTAGAATATTGTTTGTCCTAGGTGTACACAATCTGGTTCGTTTGTACATTCTATATGTCTATTCAAGTACAGATCCTCTTCCCATGTAAAACGTTACTGAGGGTTCCGCAGACCTCCCTTGCTATATGGTTGGTCTTTTTGAGATATGTATATAATATGTGTTTGTATACATATAGTAACACTAATCTTAATTTATCCATTCCCCCCACCTTTCCTTTTAGATGAGCATAGTTTGTTTTCTAAGTCTGTGAGTGTCTTTCTCTGTGGAAATATGTTCCTTTGTGTCAGTTATTAGATAACGCCTATAAGTGATATCATAGAATATAGGTCTTTTGCTTTCCGACTTACCTCATGTTTCGTGATTATCTCCAGACTCATTTGTAGTGCCTCAGAGAGCAGTGGCTCATTGTTTTCCATGGCTATTATTCCATTGTGTACATGGACCACTTCTTCTTTATCCATTCACCTGTTGTTGGACATTTTGATTGCTCCACTGTCTTGGCTATTGTGAATAAGGCTGCACTGCAGCTTTTGCGGCCTGTGTCTTCTCGATTCTTGTCTTCTCAGGTGAGAGATCCAATGGTGCGCCCGCTGTATTGAATGGTACCTGCAGTTTTACTTTTAAACACAGCTCCTTTCTGTTCTCATTATTGGCTGTTACCCCTTAACGTCTCACCAGCAGGTAGAGTGTACACAGTTCTCTAAAACCCCTTCAGCATTTATTGTTTGTAGACTTTCTGCTGATGGTAAGTCAACTGGTTTAAGTTGAAACTTTTTGGAGATTAGATTGCATGGGTCTAACCCTCCCTGAGGTTGAGCTTTTATCCATTTTCCTTTTTTTAAAAGAGCGTGAGTAAAACTTAACTCTTCATACTCTCTTCTTGAAACATTTGCCTGTTTTGAATTTTTTTGTCCATTCCCTCCTTCAGCACAATTTTTTAGGGCAGGTGTCCTTTACAGCCCTGAGTCCTTGGGAATGTTAAGTGACCATTAGCTGTGAGTTTAAAGCTTTTCTTGCAGGAAACGGAAACAAGGTGGCAGCATTTCCCCTTTACCAAATTTGGTTCCTAGGGAAACAGAGCCTTAATGGAAGTGGTGTTCTAGGTTGTAAATTAAAATGGAATGTGCCAGGGAAAAGCCCTTTAAGTTTATGTCTCATTACTTCTTGTTCATATTTGTAATTTACTTTTTATTTTTTATCCCAGCAAATTTGATTACAATGGTTTGTTTGTTCTAGGTGTGCAAGATGTGGTTCTTTCACACATATACATGTATCTATTCTTCCTCGCATCCTTTTCCCATGTAGGTTATGACACAATGTTGAGTAGTCTTCTCCTGGTCTTCCGTACGTCTTTGGTGATTATATATTTCGCATGGTTTGTATATCTCTGTTAACCCCAAGACGGTAATGTATCCAATCCTCATCCCTTTCTATTTGGTGAACCATAAGTTTTTTAATGAATCTGTGATTGCCTTTCTCTGTGGAAATATCTTCATTGGTATCAATTTTTAAGTAACTCCTAAAAGTGATATGATAGGATATGTGTCTTTTGCTTTCTCACTTACTACAGGTGGCGTGATTAGGTCTAGACTCATCTATGGTGCTGCAAATGGCATTGTTTCATTTTTTTCACTAGCGAATATTGCATCTGTACATGGAGGAGTTCTTCTTTGTCCACCCATCTGTTGGTGGACTTTTTGGTTACTTCCATATCTTGGCTATTGTAATACTGTGCCATGCAGATTTGCCTGCCTGTGTCTTCCAATTCTCTCTTCTTAGATTATAGGTGGAGGAGTGGGCCTGCTGGATCATATGGTAACTCAATGTTTACCTTTTTAAGGCACCTCCATTCTGTTCTCATTCGTGGCCCTTTCCAACTTACGTCCCACTTGACGTTGAGGGTATGCATTTCTCCACAACACCTTCCGCATTTATTGTTTGTAGTTTGCTTGCTGATGGTTATTCTGACAATTGTGAGCTGATACCTCTTTGTGGTTGAATTTGCACGTGCCTCATAATCCGTTGAAATTGAGCTTGAAGGCATGTCCTTTTTATTTTTCAAGCTGTGATTACCCCTTAGTTCTTCAAAGTGTTCTCTTAAAGTATGTGTCACATTTTGAAATGTTTTGGCCATTACCTCCCTCCAGACATTTTGAGGGCAGGTTTCATTTACAGTTCTGCAGTACTTGTTCCTATGAAATGACCATTAGCACAGGCTTTAAAGCTGCTTTTGCAGGTAACTGCCAGAGGGCAGCAGCCTTTCTATGTTCCCCACCCTGGTAACTAGGGAAAAGCCCTTGCGGCCTGTGGTGTTTCTCGGTTATAAATTAGAGTGGAGTGTGCCCGGACAAACCCACACAAGCTGATGTCTCCTTACTTTTGTTGGATTTTTAAATTTAATTTTTATTTTTTATTGGAGTAATTTTCCACTGTGTACGTGGACCACTTCTACTTTGTGCATTCCTCGGTTGATGGACATTTTCATTGCTTCCAAGTGTTGGCTATGGTAAATATTGTTGGAGTGCAGGATTGCCAGCCTGTGACTTTTTGATTCTCATTTTCTCAGGTGATAGGCCCAAAAGTGGGTGTGATTGACTGACTGGTAGCACCGTGTTTCCCTTTTCAAAGCACCTTCTTTGTGTTTTCATTAGTGGCACTTACCAGGTCCCCCTTAGAATCGAGTGTACACATTTCTCCACAATCGCTTCAGCATTTATTGTTTGCAGCATTTATGCTAATGGCCCTACTGGCTGCTGTGAGCTGATAGGGTTTTAAAATTTGTGTTTGCATGTCTTTGAAAATTCGTAAAACTCATCGTTTTTCTCCGCCGTTTTCTTTTCTGTTAAAAAAAGGAAACAATTGGGAGTACAATATTACTCTTGATATTGTCTTCTTGGAAGGTTGCTTGCTTTTGAATTTTTTGGTCGATTTTCCACCTCAGACTTTTTTAGAAAGCAGGTGTCATTTAGTGAACTGCAAGTTTGATGAATATTTAGTGAACTTTCGCAATAGTTTTAAAGCTCCTGTTGTGGGAAGTGGCCTGAAACAGGCAGCATTTCTCTATTCCCAAATCTGGGTACTAGGGCAGCAGAGTCTTTCTGGAAGTCGTGTTCCTAGGTTGTAAATTACATTGGAATATGCATGGAGAAACACCCTTTAGTTTATGTCTCATTATTTCTTCTTGGTTTTAATTTTTTTTTTTAATTGGGGTAAAGCTTAGAATATTGTTTGTCCTAGGTGTACACAATCTGGTTCATTTGTACATTCTATATGTCTATTCAAGTACAGATCCTCTTCCCATGTAAAATGTTACTGAGGGTTCCGCAGACCTCCCTTGCTATATGGTCGGTATTTTTGAGATATGTATATAATATGTGTTTGTATACATATAGTAACACTAATCTTAATTTATCCATTCCCCCCACCTTTCCTTTTAGATGAGCATAGTTTGTTTTCTAAGTCTGTGAGTGTCTTTCTCTGTGGAAATATGTTCCTTTGTGTCAGTTATTAGATAACACCTATAAGTGATATCATAGAATATAGGTCTTTTGCTTTCCGACTTACCTCATGTTTCATGATTATCTCCAGACTCATTTGTGGCGCCACAGAGAGCAATGGTTCATTGTTTTCCATGGCTAATATTCTATTGTGTACATGGACCACTTGTTCTTTATCCATTCACCTCTTGTTGGACATTTTGATGCTTCACTGTCTTGGCTATTGTGAATAAGGCTGCACTGCAGCTTTTGCGGCCTGTGTCTTCTCGATTCTTGTCTTCTCAGGTGAGAGGTCCATTGGTGCGCTTGCTGGATTGAATGGTACCTCCCTTTTTACTTTTAAACACAGCTCCTTTCTTTTCTCATTATTGGCTCTTACCCATTTACGTCTCACCAGACGGTAGAGGGTACACAGTTCCCTAAAACCCCTTCAGCATTTATTGTTTGTAGACTTTTTGCTGATGGTCAGTCGACTGGTGTAAGTTGAAACTTTTTGGAGATTAGATTGCATGGGTCTAACCCTCCCTGAGGTTGAGCTTTTATCCATTTTCCTTTTTTTAAAAGAGCGTGAGTAAAACTTAACTCTTCATACTCTCTTCTTGAAACATTTGCCTGTTTTGAATTTTTTTGTCCATTCCCTCCTTCAGCACAATTTTTTAGGGCAGGTGTCCTTTACAGCCCTGAGTCCTTGGGAATGTTAAGTGACCATTAGCTGTGAGTTTAAAGCTTTTCTTGCAGGAAACGGAAACAAGGTGGCAGCATTTCCCCTTTACCAAATTTGGTTCCTAGGGAAACAGAGCCTTAATGGAAGTGGTGTTCTAGGTTGTAAATTAAAATGGAATGTGCCAGGGAAAAGCCCTTTAAGTTTATGTCTCATTACTTCTTGTTCATATTTGTAATTTACTTTTTATTTTTTATCCCAGCAAATTTGATTACAATGGTTTGTTTGTTCTAGGTGTGCAAGATGTGGTTCTTTCACACATATACATGTATCTATTCTTCCTCGCATCCTTTTCCCATGTAGGTTATGACACAATGTTGAGTAGTCTTCTCCTGGTCTTCCGTACGTCTTTGGTGATTATATATTTCGCATGGTTTGTATATCTCTGTTAACCCCAAGACGGTAATGTATCCAATCCTCATCCCTTTCTATTTGGTGAACCATAAGTTTTTTAATGAATCTGTGATTGCCTTTCTCTGTGGAAATATCTTCATTGGTATCAATTTTTAAGTAACTCCTAAAAGTGATATGATAGGATATGTGTCTTTTGCTTTCTCACTTACTACAGGTGGCGTGATTAGGTCTAGACTCATCTATGGTGCTGCAAATGGCATTGTTTCATTTTTTTCACTAGCGAATATTGCATCTGTACATGGAGGAGTTCTTCTTTGTCCACCCATCTGTTGGTGGACTTTTTGGTTACTTCCATATCTTGGCTATTGTAATACTGTGCCATGCAGATTTGCCTGCCTGTGTCTTCCAATTCTCTCTTCTTAGATTATAGGTGGAGGAGTGGGCCTGCTGGATCATATGGTAACTCAATGTTTACCTTTTTAAGGCACCTCCATTCTGTTCTCATTCGTGGCCCTTTCCAACTTACGTCCCACTTGAAGTTGAGGGTATGCATTTCTCCACAACACCTTCCGCATTTATTGTTTGTAGTTTGCTTGCTGATGGTTATTCTGACAATTGTGAGCTGATACCTCTTTGTGGTTGAATTTGCACGTGCCTCATAATCCGTTGAAATTGAGCTTGAAGGCATGTCCTTTTTATTTTTCAAGCTGTGATTACCCCTTAGTTCTTCAAAGTGTTCTCTTAAAGTATGTGTCACATTTTGAAATGTTTTGGCCATTACCTCCCTCAAGACATTTTGAGGGCAGGTTTCATTTACAGTTCTGCAGTACTTGTTCCTATGAAATGACCATTAGCACAGGCTTTAAAGCTGCTTTTGCAGGTAACTGCCAGAGGGCGGCAGCCTTTCTATATTCCCCACCCTGGTAACTAGGGAAAAGCCCTTGCGGCCTGTGGTGTTTCTCGGTTATAAATTAGAGTGGAGTGTGCCCGGACAAACCCACACAAGCTGATGTCTCCTTACTTTTGTTGGATTTTTAAATTTAATTTTTATTTTTTATTGGAGTAATTTTCCACTGTGTACGTGGACCACTTCTACTTTGTGCATTCCTCGGTTGATGGACATTTTCATTGCTTCCAAGTGTTGGCTATGGTAAATATTGTTGGAGTGCAGGATTGCCAGCCTGTGACTTTTTGATTCTCATTTTCTCAGGTGATAGGCCCAAAAGTGGGTGTGATTGACTGACTGGTAGCACCGTGTTTCCCTTTTCAAAGCACCTTCTTTGTGTTTTCATTAGTGGCACTTACCAGGTCCCCCTTAGAATCGAGTGTACACATTTCTCCACAATCGCTTCAGCATTTATTGTTTGCAGCATTTATGCTAATGGCCCTACTGGCTGCTGTGAGCTGATAGGGTTTTAAAATTTGTGTTTGCATGTCTTTGAAAATTCGTAAAACTCATCGTTTTTCTCCGCCGTTTTCCTTTCTGTTAAAAAAAGGAAACAATTGGGAGTACAATATTACTCTTGATATTGTCTTCTTGGAAGGTTGCTCGCTTTTGAATTTTTTGGTCGATTTTCCACCTCAGACTTTTTTAGAAAGCAGGTGTCATTTAGTGAACTGCAAGTTTGATGAATATTTAGTGAACTTTCGCAATAGTTTTAAAGCTCCTGTTGTGGGAAGTGGCCTGAAACAGGCAGCATTTCTCTATTCCCAAATCTGGGTACTAGGGCAGCAGAGTCTTTCTGGAAGTCGTGTTCCTAGGTTGTAAATTACATTGGAATATGCATGGAGAAACACCCTTTAGTTTATGTCTCATTATTTCTTCTTGGTTTTAATTTTTTTTTTTAATTGGGGTAAAGCTTAGAATATTGTTTGTCCTAGGTGTACACAATCTGGTTCATTTGTACATTCTATATGTCTATTCAAGTACAGATCCTCTTCCCATGTAAAATGTTACTGAGGGTTCCGCAGACCTCCCTTGCTATATGGTCGGTATTTTTGAGATATGTATATAATATGTGTTTGTATACATATAGTAACACTAATCTTAATTTATCCATTCCCCCCACCTTTCCTTTTAGATGAGCATAGTTTGTTTTCTAAGTCTGTGAGTGTCTTTCTCTGTGGAAATATGTTCCTTTGTGTCAGTTATTAGATAACGCCTATAAGTGATATCATAGAATATAGGTCTTTTGCTTTCCGACTTACCTCATGTTTCATGATTATCTCCAGACTCATTTGTGGCGCCTCAGAGAGCAATGGTTCATTGTTTTCCATGGCTAATATTCTATTGTGTACATGGACCACTTGTTCTTTATCCATTCACCTCTTGTTGGACATTTTGATGCTTCACTGTCTTGGCTATTGTGAATAAGGCTGCACTGCAGCTTTTGCGGCCTGTGTCTTCTCGATTCTTGTCTTCTCAGGTGAGAGGTCCATTGGTGCGCTTGCTGGATTGAATGGTACCTCCCTTTTTACTTTTAAACACAGCTCCTTTCTTTTCTCATTATTGGCTCTTACCCATTTACGTCTCACCAGACGGTAGAGGGTACACAGTTCCCTAAAACCCCTTCAGCATTTATTGTTTGTAGACTTTTTGCTGATGGTCAGTCGACTGGTGTAAGTTGAAACTTTTTGTAGATTAGATTGCATGGGTCTAACACTCCCTGAGGTTGAGCTTTTATCCATTTTCCTTTTTTTTAAAAAGAGCGTGAATAAAACTTAACTCTTCATACTCTCTTCTTGAAACATTTGCCTGTTTTAAATTTTTTGGTCCACTCCTTACTTCAGCACAATTTTTTAGGGCAGGTGACCTTTACAGCCCTGAGTCCTTGGGAATGTTAAGTGACCATTAGCTGTGACTTTAAAGCTGCTTTTGCAGGAAACGGCCACAAGGTGGCAGCATTTCTCCTTTACCAAATTTGGTTACTAGGGAAACAGAGGCTTAATGGAAGTGGTGTTCTAGGTTGTAAATCTGAATGGAATGTGCCAGGAAAAAGCCCTTTAAGTTTATGTCTCATTACTTCTTGTTCATATTTGTAATTTACTTTTTATTTTTTATCCCAGCAAATTTGATTACAATGGTTTGTTTGTTCTAGGTGTGCAAGATGTGGTTCTTTCACACATATACGTTTATCTATTCTTCCTCGCATCCTTTTCCCATGTAGCTTATGACACAATGTTGAGTAGTCTTCTCCTGGTTTTCTGTACGTCTTTGCTGGTTATATATTTCACATGGTTTGTATATCTCTCTTAAGCACAATATGGTAATGTATCCAATCCTCATCCCTTTCTATTTGGTGAAGCATAAGTTTTTTAATGAATCTATGATTGCCTTTCTCTGTGGAAATATCTTCATTGGTATCAATTTTTAAGTAACTCCTTAAAGTAATACGATAGGATATGTGTCTTTTGCTTTCTCACTTACTACAGGTGGCGTGATTACATCTAGACTCATCTATGGTGCTGCAAATGGCATTGTTTCATTTTTTTCACTAGCGAATATTCCATCTGTACATGGAGGAGTTCTTCTTTGTCCACCCATCTGTTGGTAGACTTTTTGGTTACTTCCATATCTTGGCTATTGTAATACTGTGCCATGCAGATTTGCCTGCCTGTGTCTTTCCAATTCTCTCTTCTTAGATTTTAGGTGGAGGAGTGGGCCTGCTGGATCATACGGTAGCTCAATGTTTACCTTTTTAAGGCACCTCCATTCTGTTCTAGTTCGTGGCCCTTTCCATGTTACGTCCCCCTTGAATTTGAGGGTATGCATTTCTCTACAACACCTTCAGCATTTATTGTTTGTAGTTTTCTTGCTGATGGTTATTCTGACAAGTGTGATCTGATACCTCTTTGTGGCTGAATTCGCACGTGCCTCATAATCCACTGAAATTGAGCTTGCAGACATGTCCTTTTTATTTTTCAAGCTGTGATTACCCCTTAGTTCTTCAAAGTGTTCTCTTAAAGTATGTGTCACATTTTGAAATGTTTTGGCCATTACCTCCCTCCAGACATTTTGAGGGCAGGTTTCATTTACAGTTCTGCCGTACTTGTTCCTATGAAATGACCATTAGCACAGGCTTTAAAGCTGCTTTTGCAGCTAACTGCCAGAGGGCGGCAGACTTTCTATGTCCCCCACCCTGGTAACTAGGGAAAAGCCCTTGCGGCCTGTGGTGTTTCTCGGTTATAAATTAGAGTGGAGTGTGCCCGGACAAACCCACACAAGCTGATGTCTCCTTACTTTTGTTGGATTTTTAAATTTAATTTTTATTTTTTATTGGAGTAATTTTCCACTGTGTACGTGGACCACTTCTACTTTGTGCATTCCTCGGTTGATGGACATTTTCATTGCTTCCAAGTGTTGGCTATGGTAAATATTGTTGGAGTGCAGGATTGCCAGCCTGTGACTTTTTGATTCTCATTTTCTCAGGTGATAGGCCCAGCAGTGGGTGTGATTGATTGACTGGTAGCACAGTGTTTCCCTTTTCAAAGCACCTTCTTTGTGTTTTCATTAGTGGCTCTTACCTCGTCCCCCTTAGAATCCAGGGTACGCATTTCTCCACAATCGCTTCAGCATTTACTGTTTGCAATATTTATGCTAATGGCTCTTCTGGCTGTTGTGAGCTGATAGGTTTTTGTAATTCGGGTTTGCATGTCTTTGAAAATTCGTAAAACTCATCATTTTTCTCCACCGTTTTCTTTTATGTTAAAAAAAAGGAAACAATTGGGAGTACAATATAACTCTTGAAATTGTGTTCTTGGAAGGTTGCCCTGTTTTGAAATTTTTGGTCGATTTTCCACCCCAGAATTTGTTTAGAAAGCAGGTGTCTTTTACCGAACTGCAAGTTTGGTGAATATTTAGTGACCTTTAGCAATGGGTTTAAAGCTGCTGTTGTGGGAAGTGGCCTCAAGCAGGCAGCATATCTCCATTCCCATATCTGGGTACTAGGGCAGCAGAGCCTTTCTGGAAGTCGTGTTCCTAGTTTGTAAATTACATTGGAATGTGCATGGAGAAAGCCCCATAAGTTTATGTCTCATTATTTCTTCTTGGTTTTAATTTTTTTTTTAATTGGGGTAAAGCTTAGAATATTGTTTGTCCTAGGTGTACACAATCTGGTTCGTTTGTACATTCTATATGTCTATTCAAGTACAGATCCTCTTCCCATGTAAAACGTTACTGAGGGTTCCGCAGACCTCCCTTGCTATATGGTTGGTCTTTTTGAGATATGTATATAATATGTGTTTGTATACATATAGTAACACTAATCTTAATTTATCCATTCCCCCCACCTTTCCTTTTAGATGAGCATAGTTTGTTTTCTAAGTCTGTGAGTGTCTTTCTCTGTGGAAATATGTTCCTTTGTGTCAGTTATTAGATAACGCCTATAAGTGATATCATAGAATATAGGTCTTTTGCTTTCCGACTTACCTCATGTTTCGTGATTATCTCCAGACTCATTTGTAGTGCCTCAGAGAGCAGTGGCTCATTGTTTTCCATGGCTATTATTCCATTGTGTACATGGACCACTTCTTCTTTATCCATTCACCTGTTGTTGGACATTTTGATTGCTCCACTGTCTTGGCTATTGTGAATAAGGCTGCACTGCAGCTTTTGCGGCCTGTGTCTTCTCGATTCTTGTCTTCTCAGGTGAGAGATCCAATGGTGCGCCCGCTGTATTGAATGGTACCTGCAGTTTTACTTTTAAACACAGCTCCTTTCTGTTCTCATTATTGGCTGTTACCCCTTAACGTCTCACCAGCAGGTAGAGTGTACACAGTTCTCTAAAACCCCTTCAGCATTTATTGTTTGTAGACTTTCTGCTGATGGTAAGTCAACTGGTTTAAGTTGAAACTTTTTGGAGATTAGATTGCATGGGTCTAACCCTCCCTGAGGTTGAGCTTTTATCCATTTTCCTTTTTTTAAAAGAGCGTGAGTAAAACTTAACTCTTCATACTCTCTTCTTGAAACATTTGCCTGTTTTGAATTTTTTTGTCCATTCCCTCCTTCAGCACAATTTTTTAGGGCAGGTGTCCTTTACAGCCCTGAGTCCTTGGGAATGTTAAGTGACCATTAGCTGTGAGTTTAAAGCTTTTCTTGCAGGAAACGGAAACAAGGTGGCAGCATTTCCCCTTTACCAAATTTGGTTCCTAGGGAAACAGAGCCTTAATGGAAGTGGTGTTCTAGGTTGTAAATTAAAATGGAATGTGCCAGGGAAAAGCCCTTTAAGTTTATGTCTCATTACTTCTTGTTCATATTTGTAATTTACTTTTTATTTTTTATCCCAGCAAATTTGATTACAATGGTTTGTTTGTTCTAGGTGTGCAAGATGTGGTTCTTTCACACATATACATGTATCTATTCTTCCTCGCATCCTTTTCCCATGTAGGTTATGACACAATGTTGAGTAGTCTTCTCCTGGTCTTCCGTACGTCTTTGGTGATTATATATTTCGCATGGTTTGTATATCTCTGTTAACCCCAAGACGGTAATGTATCCAATCCTCATCCCTTTCTATTTGGTGAACCATAAGTTTTTTAATGAATCTGTGATTGCCTTTCTCTGTGGAAATATCTTCATTGGTATCAATTTTTAAGTAACTCCTAAAAGTGATATGATAGGATATGTGTCTTTTGCTTTCTCACTTACTACAGGTGGCGTGATTAGGTCTAGACTCATCTATGGTGCTGCAAATGGCATTGTTTCATTTTTTTCACTAGCGAATATTGCATCTGTACATGGAGGAGTTCTTCTTTGTCCACCCATCTGTTGGTGGACTTTTTGGTTACTTCCATATCTTGGCTATTGTAATACTGTGCCATGCAGATTTGCCTGCCTGTGTCTTCCAATTCTCTCTTCTTAGATTATAGGTGGAGGAGTGGGCCTGCTGGATCATATGGTAACTCAATGTTTACCTTTTTAAGGCACCTCCATTCTGTTCTCATTCGTGGCCCTTTCCAACTTACGTCCCACTTGAAGTTGAGGGTATGCATTTCTCCACAACACCTTCCGCATTTATTGTTTGTAGTTTGCTTGCTGATGGTTATTCTGACAATTGTGAGCTGATACCTCTTTGTGGTTGAATTTGCACGTGCCTCATAATCCGTTGAAATTGAGCTTGAAGGCATGTCCTTTTTATTTTTCAAGCTGTGATTACCCCTTAGTTCTTCAAAGTGTTCTCTTAAAGTATGTGTCACATTTTGAAATGTTTTGGCCATTACCTCCCTCAAGACATTTTGAGGGCAGGTTTCATTTACAGTTCTGCAGTACTTGTTCCTATGAAATGACCATTAGCACAGGCTTTAAAGCTGCTTTTGCAGGTAACTGCCAGAGGGCAGCAGCCTTTCTATGTTCCCCACCCTGGTAACTAGGGAAAAGCCCTTGCGGCCTGTGGTGTTTCTCGGTTATAAATTAGAGTGGAGTGTGCCCGGACAAACCCACACAAGCTGATGTCTCCTTACTTTTGTTGGATTTTTAAATTTAATTTTTATTTTTTATTGGAGTAATTTTCCACTGTGTACGTGGACCACTTCTACTTTGTGCATTCCTCGGTTGATGGACATTTTCATTGCTTCCAAGTGTTGGCTATGGTAAATATTGTTGGAGTGCAGGATTGCCAGCCTGTGACTTTTTGATTCTCATTTTCTCAGGTGATAGGCCCAAAAGTGGGTGTGATTGACTGACTGGTAGCACCGTGTTTCCCTTTTCAAAGCACCTTCTTTGTGTTTTCATTAGTGGCACTTACCAGGTCCCCCTTAGAATCGAGTGTACACATTTCTCCACAATCGCTTCAGCATTTATTGTTTGCAGCATTTATGCTAATGGCCCTACTGGCTGCTGTGAGCTGATAGGGTTTTAAAATTTGTGTTTGCATGTCTTTGAAAATTCGTAAAACTCATCGTTTTTCTCCGCCGTTTTCTTTTCTGTTAAAAAAAGGAAACAATTGGGAGTACAATATTACTCTTGATATTGTCTTCTTGGAAGGTTGCTTGCTTTTGAATTTTTTGGTCGATTTTCCACCTCAGACTTTTTTAGAAAGCAGGTGTCATTTAGTGAACTGCAAGTTTGATGAATATTTAGTGAACTTTCGCAATAGTTTTAAAGCTCCTGTTGTGGGAAGTGGCCTGAAACAGGCAGCATTTCTCTATTCCCAAATCTGGGTACTAGGGCAGCAGAGTCTTTCTGGAAGTCGTGTTCCTAGGTTGTAAATTACATTGGAATATGCATGGAGAAACACCCTTTAGTTTATGTCTCATTATTTCTTCTTGGTTTTAATTTTTTTTTTTAATTGGGGTAAAGCTTAGAATATTGTTTGTCCTAGGTGTACACAATCTGGTTCATTTGTACATTCTATATGTCTATTCAAGTACAGATCCTCTTCCCATGTAAAATGTTACTGAGGGTTCCGCAGACCTCCCTTGCTATATGGTCGGTATTTTTGAGATATGTATATAATATGTGTTTGTATACATATAGTAACACTAATCTTAATTTATCCATTCCCCCCACCTTTCCTTTTAGATGAGCATAGTTTGTTTTCTAAGTCTGTGAGTGTCTTTCTCTGTGGAAATATGTTCCTTTGTGTCAGTTATTAGATAACACCTATAAGTGATATCATAGAATATAGGTCTTTTGCTTTCCGACTTACCTCATGTTTCATGATTATCTCCAGACTCATTTGTGGCGCCACAGAGAGCAATGGTTCATTGTTTTCCATGGCTAATATTCTATTGTGTACATGGACCACTTGTTCTTTATCCATTCACCTCTTGTTGGACATTTTGATGCTTCACTGTCTTGGCTATTGTGAATAAGGCTGCACTGCAGCTTTTGCGGCCTGTGTCTTCTCGATTCTTGTCTTCTCAGGTGAGAGGTCCATTGGTGCGCTTGCTGGATTGAATGGTACCTCCCTTTTTACTTTTAAACACAGCTCCTTTCTTTTCTCATTATTGGCTCTTACCCATTTACGTCTCACCAGACGGTAGAGGGTACACAGTTCCCTAAAACCCCTTCAGCATTTATTGTTTGTAGACTTTTTGCTGATGGTCAGTCGACTGGTGTAAGTTGAAACTTTTTGGAGATTAGATTGCATGGGTCTAACCCTCCCTGAGGTTGAGCTTTTATCCATTTTCCTTTTTTTAAAAGAGCGTGAGTAAAACTTAACTCTTCATACTCTCTTCTTGAAACATTTGCCTGTTTTGAATTTTTTTGTCCATTCCCTCCTTCAGCACAATTTTTTAGGGCAGGTGTCCTTTACAGCCCTGAGTCCTTGGGAATGTTAAGTGACCATTAGCTGTGAGTTTAAAGCTTTTCTTGCAGGAAACGGAAACAAGGTGGCAGCATTTCCCCTTTACCAAATTTGGTTCCTAGGGAAACAGAGCCTTAATGGAAGTGGTGTTCTAGGTTGTAAATTAAAATGGAATGTGCCAGGGAAAAGCCCTTTAAGTTTATGTCTCATTACTTCTTGTTCATATTTGTAATTTACTTTTTATTTTTTATCCCAGCAAATTTGATTACAATGGTTTGTTTGTTCTAGGTGTGCAAGATGTGGTTCTTTCACACATATACATGTATCTATTCTTCCTCGCATCCTTTTCCCATGTAGGTTATGACACAATGTTGAGTAGTCTTCTCCTGGTCTTCCGTACGTCTTTGGTGATTATATATTTCGCATGGTTTGTATATCTCTGTTAACCCCAAGACGGTAATGTATCCAATCCTCATCCCTTTCTATTTGGTGAACCATAAGTTTTTTAATGAATCTGTGATTGCCTTTCTCTGTGGAAATATCTTCATTGGTATCAATTTTTAAGTAACTCCTAAAAGTGATATGATAGGATATGTGTCTTTTGCTTTCTCACTTACTACAGGTGGCGTGATTAGGTCTAGACTCATCTATGGTGCTGCAAATGGCATTGTTTCATTTTTTTCACTAGCGAATATTGCATCTGTACATGGAGGAGTTCTTCTTTGTCCACCCATCTGTTGGTGGACTTTTTGGTTACTTCCATATCTTGGCTATTGTAATACTGTGCCATGCAGATTTGCCTGCCTGTGTCTTCCAATTCTCTCTTCTTAGATTATAGGTGGAGGAGTGGGCCTGCTGGATCATATGGTAACTCAATGTTTACCTTTTTAAGGCACCTCCATTCTGTTCTCATTCGTGGCCCTTTCCAACTTACGTCCCACTTGAAGTTGAGGGTATGCATTTCTCCACAACACCTTCCGCATTTATTGTTTGTAGTTTGCTTGCTGATGGTTATTCTGACAATTGTGAGCTGATACCTCTTTGTGGTTGAATTTGCACGTGCCTCATAATCCGTTGAAACTGAGCTTGAAGGCATGTCCTTTTTATTTTTCAAGCTGTGATTACCCCTTAGTTCTTCAAAGTGTTCTCTTAAAGTATGTGTCACATTTTGAAATGTTTTGGCCATTACCTCCCTCAAGACATTTTGAGGGCAGGTTTCATTTACAGTTCTGCAGTACTTGTTCCTATGAAATGACCATTAGCACAGGCTTTAAAGCTGCTTTTGCAGGTAACTGCCAGAGGGCGGCAGCCTTTCTATGTTCCCCACCCTGGTAACTAGGGAAAAGCCCTTGCGGCCTGTGGTGTTTCTCGGTTATAAATTAGAGTGGAGTGTGCCCGGACAAACCCACACAAGCTGATGTCTCCTTACTTTTGTTGGATTTTTAAATTTAATTTTTATTTTTTATTGGAGTAATTTTCCACTGTGTACGTGGACCACTTCTACTTTGTGCATTCCTCGGTTGATGGACATTTTCATTGCTTCCAAGTGTTGGCTATGGTAAATATTGTTGGAGTGCAGGATTGCCAGCCTGTGACTTTTTGATTCTCATTTTCTCAGGTGATAGGCCCAAAAGTGGGTGTGATTGACTGACTGGTAGCACCGTGTTTCCCTTTTCAAAGCACCTTCTTTGTGTTTTCATTAGTGGCACTTACCAGGTCCCTCTTAGAATCGAGTGTACACATTTCTCCACAATCGCTTCAGCATTTATTGTTTGCAGCATTTATGCTAATGGCCCTACTGGCTGCTGTGAGCTGATAGGGTTTTAAAATTTGTGTTTGCATGTCTTTGAAAATTCGTAAAACTCATCGTTTTTCTCCGCCGTTTTCTTTTCTGTTAAAAAAAGGAAACAATTGGGAGTACAATATTACTCTTGATATTGTCTTCTTGGAAGGTTGCTCGCTTTTGAATTTTTTGGTCGATTTTCCACCTCAGACTTTTTTAGAAAGCAGGTGTCATTTAGTGAACTGCAAGTTTGATGAATATTTAGTGAACTTTCGCAATAGTTTTAAAGCTCCTGTTGTGGGAAGTGGCCTGAAACAGGCAGCATTTCTCTATTCCCAAATCTGGGTACTAGGGCAGCAGAGTCTTTCTGGAAGTCGTGTTCCTAGGTTGTAAATTACATTGGAATATGCATGGAGAAACACCCTTTAGTTTATGTCTCATTATTTCTTCTTGGTTTTAATTTTTTTTTTTTAATTGGGGTAAAGCTTAGAATATTGTTTGTCCTAGGTGTACACAATCTGGTTCATTTGTACATTCTATATGTCTATTCAAGTACAGATCCTCTTCCCATGTAAAATGTTACTGAGGGTTCCGCAGACCTCCCTTGCTATATGGTCGGTATTTTTGAGATATGTATATAATATGTGTTTGTATACATATAGTAACACTAATCTTAATTTATCCATTCCCCCCACCTTTCCTTTTAGATGAGCATAGTTTGTTTTCTAAGTCTGTGAGTGTCTTTCTCTGTGGAAATATGTTCCTTTGTGTCAGTTATTAGATAACACCTATAAGTGATATCATAGAATATAGGTCTTTTGCTTTCCGACTTACCTCATGTTTCATGATTATCTCCAGACTCATTTGTGGCGCCACAGAGAGCAATGGTTCATTGTTTTCCATGGCTAATATTCTATTGTGTACATGGACCACTTGTTCTTTATCCATTCACCTCTTGTTGGACATTTTGATGCTTCACTGTCTTGGCTATTGTGAATAAGGCTGCACTGCAGCTTTTGCGGCCTGTGTCTTCTCGATTCTTGTCTTCTCAGGTGAGAGGTCCATTGGTGCGCTTGCTGGATTGAATGGTACCTCCCTTTTTACTTTTAAACACAGCTCCTTTCTTTTCTCATTATTGGCTGTTACCCATTTACGTCTCACCAGACGGTAGAGGGTACACAGTTCTCTAAAACCCCTTCAGCATTTATTGTTTGTAGACTTTTTGCTGATGGTCAGTCGACTGGTGTAAGTTGAAACTTTTTGTAGATTAGATTGCATGGGTCTAACACTCCCTGAGGTTGAGCTTTTATCCATTTTCCTTTTTTTTTAAAAAGAGCGTGAATAAAACTTAACTCTTCATACTCTCTTCTTGAAACATTTGCCTGTTTTAAATTTTTTGGTCCACTCCTTACTTCAGCACAATTTTTTAGGGCAGGTGACCTTTACAGCCCTGAGTCCTTGGGAATGTTAAGTGACCATTAGCTGTGACTTTAAAGCTGCTTTTGCAGGAAACGGCCACAAGGTGGCAGCATTTCTCCTTTACCAAATTTGGTTACTAGGGAAACAGAGGCTTAATGGAAGTGGTGTTCTAGGTTGTAAATCTGAATGGAATGTGCCAGGAAAAAGCCCTTTAAGTTTATGTCTCATTACTTCTTGTTCATATTTGTAATTTACTTTTTATTTTTTATCCCAGCAAATTTGATTTCAATGGTTTGTTTGTTCTAGGTGTGCAAGATGTGGTTCTTTCACACATATACGTTTATCTATTCTTCCTCGCATCCTTTTCCCATGTAGCTTATGACACAATGTTGAGTAGTCTTCTCCTGGTTTTCTGTACGTCTTTGCTGGTTATATATTTCACATGGTTTGTATATCTCTCTTAAGCACAATATGGTAATGTATCCAATCCTCATCCCTTTCTATTTGGTGAAGCATAAGTTTTTTAATGAATCTGTGATTGCCTTTCTCTGTGGAAATATCTTCACTGGTATCAATTTTTAAGTAACTCCTTAAAGTAATACGATAGGATATGTGTCTTTTGCTTTCTCACTTACTACAGGTGGCGTGATTACATCTAGACTCATCTATGGTGCTGCAAATGGCATTGTTTCATTTTTTTCACTAGCGAATATTCCATCTGTACATGGAGGAGTTCTTCTTTGTCCACCCATCTGTTGGTAGACTTTTTGGTTACTTCCATATCTTGGCTATTGTAATACTGTGCAATGCAGATTTGCCTGCCTGTGTCTTTCCAATTCTCTCTTCTTAGATTTTAGGTGGAGGAGTGGGCCTGCTGGATCATACGGTAGCTCAATGTTTACCTTTTTAAGGCACCTCCATTCTGTTCTAGTTCGTGGCCCTTTCCATGTTACGTCCCCCTTGAATTTGAGGGTATGCATTTCTCTACAACACCTTCAGCATTTATTGTTTGTAGTTTTCTTGCTGATGGTTATTCTGACAAGTGTGATCTGATACCTCTTTGTGGCTGAATTCGCACGTGCCTCATAATCCACTGAAATTGAGCTTGCAGACATGTCCTTTTTATTTTTCAAGCTGTGATTACCCCTTAGTTCTTCAAAGTGTTCTCTTAAAGTATGTGTCACATTTTGAAATGTTTTGGCCATTACCTCCCTCCAGACATTTTGAGGGCAGGTTTCATTTACAGTTCTGCCGTACTTGTTCCTATGAAATGACCATTAGCACAGGCTTTAAAGCTGCTTTTGCAGCTAACTGCCAGAGGGCGGCAGACTTTCTATGTCCCCCACCCTGGTAACTAGGGAAAAGCCCTTGCGGCCTGTGGTGTTTCTCGGTTATAAATTAGAGTGGAGTGTGCCCGGACAAACCCACACAAGCTGATGTCTCCTTACTTTTGTTGGATTTTTACATTTAATTTTTATTTTTTATTGGAGTAATTTTCCACTGTGTACGTGGACCACTTCTACTTTGTGCATTCCTCGGTTGATGGACATTTTCATTGCTTCCAAGTCTTGGCTATGGTAAATATTGTTGGAGTGCAGGATTGCCAGCCTGTGACTTTTTGATTCTCATTTTCTCAGGTGATAGGCCCAGCAGTGGGTGTGATTGATTGACTGGTAGCACCGTGTTTCCCTTTTCAAAGCACCTTCTTTGTGTTTTCATTAGTGGCTCTTACCTCGTCCCCCTTAGAATCCAGGGTACGCATTTCTCCACAATCGCTTCAGCATTTACTGTTTGCAATATTTATGCTAATGGCTCTTCTGGCTGTTGTGAGCTGATAGGTTTTTGTAATTCGGGTTTGCATGTCTTTGAAAATTCGTAAAACTCATCATTTTTCTCCACCGTTTTCTTTTCTGTTAAAAAAAAGGAAACAATTGGGAGTACAATAGAACTCTTGAAATTGTGTTCTTGGAAGGTTGCCCTGTTTTGAAATTTTTGGTCGATTTTCCACCCCAGAATTTGTTTAGAAAGCAGGTGTCTTTTACCGAACTGCAAGTTTGGTGAATATTTAGTGACCTTTAGCAATGGGTTTAAAGCTGCTGTTGTGGGAAGTGGCCTCAAGCAGGCAGCATATCTCCATTCCCATATCTGGGTACTAGGGCAGCAGAGCCTTTCTGGAAGTCGTGTTCCTAGTTTGTAAATTACATTGGAATGTGCATGGAGAAAGCCCCATAAGTTTATGTCTCATTATTTCTTCTTGGTTTTAATTTTTTTTTTAATTGGGGTAAAGCTTAGAATATTGTTTGTCCTAGGTGTACACAATCTGGTTCGTTTGTACATTCTATATGTCTATTCAAGTACAGATCCTCTTCCCATGTAAAACGTTACTGAGGGTTCCGCAGACCTCCTTTGCTATATGGTTGGTCTTTTTGAGATATGTATATAATATGTGTTTGTATACATATAGTAACACTAATCTTAATTTATCCATTCCCCCCACCTTTCCTTTTAGATGAGCATAGTTTCTTTTCTAAGTCTGTGAGTGTCTTTCTCTGTGGAAATATGTTCCTTTGTGTCAGTTATTAGATAACGCCTATAAGTGATATCATAGAATATAGGTCTTTTGCTTTCCGACTTACCTCATGTTTCATGATTATCTCCAGACTCATTTGTGGCGCCACAGAGAGCAATGGTTCATTGTTTTCCATGGCTAATATTCTATTGTGTACATGGACCACTTGTTCTTTATCCATTCACCTCTTGTTGGACATTTTGATGCTTCACTGTCTTGGCTATTGTGAATAAGGCTGCACTGCAGCTTTTGCGGCCTGTGTCTTCTCGATTCTTGTCTTCTCAGGTGAGAGGTCCATTGGTGCGCTTGCTGGATTGAATGGTACCTCCCTTTTTACTTTTAAACACAGCTCCTTTCTTTTCTCATTATTGGCTGTTACCCATTTACGTCTCACCAGACGGTAGAGGGTACACAGTTCTCTAAAACCCCTTCAGCATTTATTGTTTGTAGACTTTTTGCTGATGGTCAGTCGACTGGTGTAAGTTGAAACTTTTTGTAGATTAGATTGCATGGGTCTAACACTCCCTGAGGTTGAGCTTTTATCCATTTTCCTTTTTTTTTAAAAAGAGCGTGAATAAAACTTAACTCTTCATACTCTCTTCTTGAAACATTTGCCTGTTTTAAATTTTTTGGTCCACTCCTTACTTCAGCACAATTTTTTAGGGCAGGTGACCTTTACAGCCCTGAGTCCTTGGGAATGTTAAGTGACCATTAGCTGTGACTTTAAAGCTGCTTTTGCAGGAAACGGCCACAAGGTGGCAGCATTTCTCCTTTACCAAATTTGGTTACTAGGGAAACAGAGGCTTAATGGAAGTGGTGTTCTAGGTTGTAAATCTGAATGGAATGTGCCAGGAAAAAGCCCTTTAAGTTTATGTCTCATTACTTCTTGTTCATATTTGTAATTTACTTTTTATTTTTTATCCCAGCAAATTTGATTTCAATGGTTTGTTTGTTCTAGGTGTGCAAGATGTGGTTCTTTCACACATATACGTTTATCTATTCTTCCTCGCATCCTTTTCCCATGTAGCTTATGACACAATGTTGAGTAGTCTTCTCCTGGTTTTCTGTACGTCTTTGCTGGTTATATATTTCACATGGTTTGTATATCTCTCTTAAGCACAATATGGTAATGTATCCAATCCTCATCCCTTTCTATTTGGTGAAGCATAAGTTTTTTAATGAATCTGTGATTGCCTTTCTCTGTGGAAATATCTTCACTGGTATCAATTTTTAAGTAACTCCTTAAAGTAATACGATAGGATATGTGTCTTTTGCTTTCTCACTTACTACAGGTGGCGTGATTACATCTAGACTCATCTATGGTGCTGCAAATGGCATTGTTTCATTTTTTTCACTAGCGAATATTCCATCTGTACATGGAGGAGTTCTTCTTTGTCCACCCATCTGTTGGTAGACTTTTTGGTTACTTCCATATCTTGGCTATTGTAATACTGTGCAATGCAGATTTGCCTGCCTGTGTCTTTCCAATTCTCTCTTCTTAGATTTTAGGTGGAGGAGTGGGCCTGCTGGATCATACGGTAGCTCAATGTTTACCTTTTTAAGGCACCTCCATTCTGTTCTAGTTCGTGGCCCTTTCCATGTTACGTCCCCCTTGAATTTGAGGGTATGCATTTCTCTACAACACCTTCAGCATTTATTGTTTGTAGTTTTCTTGCTGATGGTTATTCTGACAAGTGTGATCTGATACCTCTTTGTGGCTGAATTCGCACGTGCCTCATAATCCACTGAAATTGAGCTTGCAGACATGTCCTTTTTATTTTTCAAGCTGTGATTACCCCTTAGTTCTTCAAAGTGTTCTCTTAAAGTATGTGTCACATTTTGAAATGTTTTGGCCATTACCTCCCTCCAGACATTTTGAGGGCAGGTTTCATTTACAGTTCTGCCGTACTTGTTCCTATGAAATGACCATTAGCACAGGCTTTAAAGCTGCTTTTGCAGCTAACTGCCAGAGGGCGGCAGACTTTCTATGTCCCCCACCCTGGTAACTAGGGAAAAGCCCTTGCGGCCTGTGGTGTTTCTCGGTTATAAATTAGAGTGGAGTGTGCCCGGACAAACCCACACAAGCTGATGTCTCCTTACTTTTGTTGGATTTTTACATTTAATTTTTATTTTTTATTGGAGTAATTTTCCACTGTGTACGTGGACCACTTCTACTTTGTGCATTCCTCGGTTGATGGACATTTTCATTGCTTCCAAGTCTTGGCTATGGTAAATATTGTTGGAGTGCAGGATTGCCAGCCTGTGACTTTTTGATTCTCATTTTCTCAGGTGATAGGCCCAGCAGTGGGTGTGATTGATTGACTGGTAGCACCGTGTTTCCCTTTTCAAAGCACCTTCTTTGTGTTTTCATTAGTGGCTCTTACCTCGTCCCCCTTAGAATCCAGGGTACGCATTTCTCCACAATCGCTTCAGCATTTACTGTTTGCAATATTTATGCTAATGGCTCTTCTGGCTGTTGTGAGCTGATAGGTTTTTGTAATTCGGGTTTGCATGTCTTTGAAAATTCGTAAAACTCATCATTTTTCTCCACCGTTTTCTTTTCTGTTAAAAAAAAGGAAACAATTGGGAGTACAATAGAACTCTTGAAATTGTGTTCTTGGAAGGTTGCCCTGTTTTGAAATTTTTGGTCGATTTTCCACCCCAGAATTTGTTTAGAAAGCAGGTGTCTTTTACCGAACTGCAAGTTTGGTGAATATTTAGTGACCTTTAGCAATGGGTTTAAAGCTGCTGTTGTGGGAAGTGGCCTCAAGCAGGCAGCATATCTCCATTCCCATATCTGGGTACTAGGGCAGCAGAGCCTTTCTGGAAGTCGTGTTCCTAGTTTGTAAATTACATTGGAATGTGCATGGAGAAAGCCCCATAAGTTTATGTCTCATTATTTCTTCTTGGTTTTAATTTTTTTTTTAATTGGGGTAAAGCTTAGAATATTGTTTGTCCTAGGTGTACACAATCTGGTTCGTTTGTACATTCTATATGTCTATTCAAGTACAGATCCTCTTCCCATGTAAAACGTTACTGAGGGTTCCGCAGACCTCCTTTGCTATATGGTTGGTCTTTTTGAGATATGTATATAATATGTGTTTGTATACATATAGTAACACTAATCTTAATTTATCCATTCCCCCCACCTTTCCTTTTAGATGAGCATAGTTTCTTTTCTAAGTCTGTGAGTGTCTTTCTCTGTGGAAATATGTTCCTTTGTGTCAGTTATTAGATAACGCCTATAAGTGATATCATAGAATATAGGTCTTTTGCTTTCCGACTTACCTCATGTTTCATGATTATCTCCAGACTCATTTGTGGCGCCACAGAGAGCAATGGTTCATTGTTTTCCATGGCTAATATTCTATTGTGTACATGGACCACTTGTTCTTTATCCATTCACCTCTTGTTGGACATTTTGATGCTTCACTGTCTTGGCTATTGTGAATAAGGCTGCACTGCAGCTTTTGCGGCCTGTGTCTTCTCGATTCTTGTCTTCTCAGGTGAGAGGTCCATTGGTGCGCTTGCTGGATTGAATGGTACCTCCCTTTTTACTTTTAAACACAGCTCCTTTCTTTTCTCATTATTGGCTGTTACCCATTTACGTCTCACCAGACGGTAGAGGGTACACAGTTCTCTAAAACCCCTTCAGCATTTATTGTTTGTAGACTTTTTGCTGATGGTCAGTCGACTGGTGTAAGTTGAAACTTTTTGTAGATTAGATTGCATGGGTCTAACACTCCCTGAGGTTGAGCTTTTATCCATTTTCCTTTTTTTTTAAAAAGAGCGTGAATAAAACTTAACTCTTCATACTCTCTTCTTGAAACATTTGCCTGTTTTAAATTTTTTGGTCCACTCCTTACTTCAGCACAATTTTTTAGGGCAGGTGACCTTTACAGCCCTGAGTCCTTGGGAATGTTAAGTGACCATTAGCTGTGACTTTAAAGCTGCTTTTGCAGGAAACGGCCACAAGGTGGCAGCATTTCTCCTTTACCAAATTTGGTTACTAGGGAAACAGAGGCTTAATGGAAGTGGTGTTCTAGGTTGTAAATCTGAATGGAATGTGCCAGGAAAAAGCCCTTTAAGTTTATGTCTCATTACTTCTTGTTCATATTTGTAATTTACTTTTTATTTTTTATCCCAGCAAATTTGATTTCAATGGTTTGTTTGTTCTAGGTGTGCAAGATGTGGTTCTTTCACACATATACGTTTATCTATTCTTCCTCGCATCCTTTTCCCATGTAGCTTATGACACAATGTTGAGTAGTCTTCTCCTGGTTTTCTGTACGTCTTTGCTGGTTATATATTTCACATGGTTTGTATATCTCTCTTAAGCACAATATGGTAATGTATCCAATCCTCATCCCTTTCTATTTGGTGAAGCATAAGTTTTTTAATGAATCTGTGATTGCCTTTCTCTGTGGAAATATCTTCACTGGTATCAATTTTTAAGTAACTCCTTAAAGTAATACGATAGGATATGTGTCTTTTGCTTTCTCACTTACTACAGGTGGCGTGATTACATCTAGACTCATCTATGGTGCTGCAAATGGCATTGTTTCATTTTTTTCACTAGCGAATATTCCATCTGTACATGGAGGAGTTCTTCTTTGTCCACCCATCTGTTGGTAGACTTTTTGGTTACTTCCATATCTTGGCTATTGTAATACTGTGCAATGCAGATTTGCCTGCCTGTGTCTTTCCAATTCTCTCTTCTTAGATTTTAGGTGGAGGAGTGGGCCTGCTGGATCATACGGTAGCTCAATGTTTACCTTTTTAAGGCACCTCCATTCTGTTCTAGTTCGTGGCCCTTTCCATGTTACGTCCCCCTTGAATTTGAGGGTATGCATTTCTCTACAACACCTTCAGCATTTATTGTTTGTAGTTTTCTTGCTGATGGTTATTCTGACAAGTGTGATCTGATACCTCTTTGTGGCTGAATTCGCACGTGCCTCATAATCCACTGAAATTGAGCTTGCAGACATGTCCTTTTTATTTTTCAAGCTGTGATTACCCCTTAGTTCTTCAAAGTGTTCTCTTAAAGTATGTGTCACATTTTGAAATGTTTTGGCCATTACCTCCCTCCAGACATTTTGAGGGCAGGTTTCATTTACAGTTCTGCCGTACTTGTTCCTATGAAATGACCATTAGCACAGGCTTTAAAGCTGCTTTTGCAGCTAACTGCCAGAGGGCGGCAGACTTTCTATGTCCCCCACCCTGGTAACTAGGGAAAAGCCCTTGCGGCCTGTGGTGTTTCTCGGTTATAAATTAGAGTGGAGTGTGCCCGGACAAACCCACACAAGCTGATGTCTCCTTACTTTTGTTGGATTTTTACATTTAATTTTTATTTTTTATTGGAGTAATTTTCCACTGTGTACGTGGACCACTTCTACTTTGTGCATTCCTCGGTTGATGGACATTTTCATTGCTTCCAAGTCTTGGCTATGGTAAATATTGTTGGAGTGCAGGATTGCCAGCCTGTGACTTTTTGATTCTCATTTTCTCAGGTGATAGGCCCAGCAGTGGGTGTGATTGATTGACTGGTAGCACCGTGTTTCCCTTTTCAAAGCACCTTCTTTGTGTTTTCATTAGTGGCTCTTACCTCGTCCCCCTTAGAATCCAGGGTACGCATTTCTCCACAATCGCTTCAGCATTTACTGTTTGCAATATTTATGCTAATGGCTCTTCTGGCTGTTGTGAGCTGATAGGTTTTTGTAATTCGGGTTTGCATGTCTTTGAAAATTCGTAAAACTCATCATTTTTCTCCACCGTTTTCTTTTCTGTTAAAAAAAAGGAAACAATTGGGAGTACAATAAAACTCGTGAAATTGTGTTCTTGGAAGGTTGCCCTGTTTTGAAATTTTTGGTCGATTTTCCACCCCAGAATTTGTTTAGAAAGCAGGTGTCTTTTACCGAACTGCAAGTTTGGTGAATATTTAGTGACCTTTAGCAATGGGTTTAAAGCTGCTGTTGTGGGAAGTGGCCTCAAGCAGGCAGCATATCTCCATTCCCATATCTGGGTACTAGGGCAGCAGAGCCTTTCTGGAAGTCGTGTTCCTAGTTTGTAAATTACATTGGAATGTGCATGGAGAAAGCCCCATAAGTTTATGTCTCATTATTTCTTCTTGGTTTTAATTTTTTTTTTAATTGGGGTAAAGCTTAGAATATTGTTTGTCCTAGGTGTACACAATCTGGTTCGTTTGTACATTCTATATGTCTATTCAAGTACAGATCCTCTTCCCATGTAAAACGTTACTGAGGGTTCCGCAGACCTCCTTTGCTATATGGTTGGTCTTTTTGAGATATGTATATAATATGTGTTTGTATACATATAGTAACACTAATCTTAATTTATCCATTCCCCCCACCTTTCCTTTTAGATGAGCATAGTTTCTTTTCTAAGTCTGTGAGTGTCTTTCTCTGTGGAAATATGTTCCTTTGTGTCAGTTATTAGATAACGCCTATAAGTGATATCATAGAATATAGGTCTTTTGCTTTCCGACTTACCTCATGTTTCGTGATTATCTCCAGACTCATTTGTAGTGCCTCAGAGAGCAGTGGCTCATTGTTTTCCATGGCTATTATTCCATTGTGTACATGGACCACTTCTTCTTTATCCATTCACCTGTTGTTGGACATTTTGATTGCTTCACTGTCTTGGCTATTGTGAATAAAGCTGCACTGCAGCTTTTGCGGCCTGTGTCTTCTCGATTCTTGTCTTCTCAGGTGAGAGATCCAATGGTGCGCCTGCTGTATTGAATGGTACCTGCAGTTTTACTTTTAAACACAGCTCCTTTCTGTTCTCATTATTGGCTGTTACCCCTTAACGTCTCACCAGCAGGTAGAGTGTACACAGTTCTCTAAAACCCCTTCAGCATTTATTGTTTGTAGACTTTCTGCTGATGGTAAGTCAACTGGTTTAAGTTGAAACTTTTTGGAGATTAGATTGCATGGGTCTAACCCTCCCTGAGGTTGAGCTTTTATCCATTTTCCTTTTTTTAAAAGAGCGTGAGTAAAACTTAACTCTTCATACTCTCTTCTTGAAACATTTGCCTGTTTTGAATTTTTTTGTCCATTCCCTCCTTCAGCACAATTTTTTAGGGCAGGTGTCCTTTACAGCCCTGAGTCCTTGGGAATGTTAAGTGACCATTAGCTGTGAGTTTAAAGCTTTTCTTGCAGGAAACGGAAACAAGGTGGCAGCATTTCCCCTTTACCAAATTTGGTTCCTAGGGAAACAGAGCCTTAATGGAAGTGGTGTTCTAGGTTGTAAATTAAAATGGAATGTGCCAGGGAAAAGCCCTTTAAGTTTATGTCTCATTACTTCTTGTTCATATTTGTAATTTACTTTTTATTTTTTATCCCAGCAAATTTGATTACAATGGTTTGTTTGTTCTAGGTGTGCAAGATGTGGTTCTTTCACACATATACATGTATCTATTCTTCCTCGCATCCTTTTCCCATGTAGGTTATGACACAATGTTGAGTAGTCTTCTCCTGGTCTTCCGTACGTCTTTGGTGATTATATATTTTGCATGGTTTGTATATCTCTGTTAACCCCAATACGGTAATGTATCCACTCCTCATCCCTTTCTATTTGGTGAACCATAAGTTTTTTAATGAATCTGTGATTGCCTTTCTCTGTGGAAATATCTTCATTGGTATCAATTTTTAAGTAACTCCTAAAAGTGATATGATAGGATATGTGTCTTTTGCTTTCTCACTTACTACAGGTGGCGTGATTAGGTCTAGACTCATCTATGGTGCTGCAAATGGCATTGTTTCATTTTTTTCACTAGCGAATATTGCATCTGTACATGGAGGAGTTCTTCTTTGTCCACCCATCTGTTGGTGGACTTTTTGGTTACTTCCATATCTTGGCTATTGTAATACTGTGCCATGCAGATTTGCCTGCCTGTGTCTTCCAATTCTCTCTTCTTAGATTATAGTTGGAGGAGTGGGCCTGCTGGATCATATGGTAACTCAATGTTACCTTTTAAAGGCACCTCCATTCTGTTCTCATTCGTGGCCCTTTCCAACTTACGTCCCACTTGACGTTGAGGGTATGCATTTCTCCACAACACCTTCCGCATTTATTGTTTGTAGTTTGCTTGCTGATGGTTATTCTGACAATTGTGAGCTGATACCTCTTTGTGGTTGAATTTGCACGTGCCTCATAATCCGTTGAAATTGAGCTTGAAGGCATGTCCTTTTTATTTTTCAAGCTGTGATTACCCCTTAGTTCTTCAAAGTGTTCTCTTAAAGTATGTGTCACATTTTGAAATGTTTTGGCCATTACCTCCCTCAAGACATTTTGAGGGCAGGTTTCATTTACAGTTCTGCAGTACTTGTTCCTATGAAGTGACCATTAGCACAGGCTTTAAAGCTGCTTTTGCAGGTAACTGCCAGAGGGCGGCAGCCTTTCTATGTTCCCCACCCTGGTAACTAGGGAAAAGCCCTTGCGGCCTGTGGTGTTTCTCGGTTATAAATTAGAGTGGAGTGTGCCCGGACAAACCCACACAAGCTGATGTCTCCTTACTTTTGTTGGATTTTTAAATTTAATTTTTATTTTTTATTGGAGTAATTTTCCACTGTGTACGTGGACCACTTCTACTTTGTGCATTCCTCGGTTGATGGACATTTTCATTGCTTCCAAGTGTTGGCTATGGTAAATATTGTTGGAGTGCAGGATTGCCAGCCTGTGACTTTTTGATTCTCATTTTCTCAGGTGATAGGCCCAAAAGTGGGTGTGATTGACTGACTGGTAGCACCGTGTTTCCCTTTTCAAAGCACCTTCTTTGTGTTTTCATTAGTGGCACTTACCAGGTCCCTCTTAGAATCGAGTGTACACATTTCTCCACAATCGCTTCAGCATTTATTGTTTGCAGCATTTATGCTAATGGCCCTACTGGCTGCTGTGAGCTGATAGGGTTTTAAAATTTGTGTTTGCATGTCTTTGAAAATTCGTAAAACTCATCGTTTTTCTCCGCCGTTTTCTTTTCTGTTAAAAAAAGGAAACAATTGGGAGTACAATATTACTCTTGATATTGTCTTCTTGGAAGGTTGCTCGCTTTTGAATTTTTTGGTCGATTTTCCACCTCAGACTTTTTTAGAAAGCAGGTGTCATTTAGTGAACTGCAAGTTTGATGAATATTTAGTGAACTTTCGCAATAGTTTTAAAGCTCCTGTTGTGGGAAGTGGCCTGAAACAGGCAGCATTTCTCTATTCCCAAATCTGGGTACTAGGGCAGCAGAGTCTTTCTGGAAGTCGTGTTCCTAGGTTGTAAATTACATTGGAATATGCATGGAGAAACACCCTTTAGTTTATGTCTCATTATTTCTTCTTGGTTTTAATTTTTTTTTTTAATTGGGGTAAAGCTTAGAATATTGTTTGTCCTAGGTGTACACAATCTGGTTCATTTGTACATTCTATATGTCTATTCAAGTACAGATCCTCTTCCCATGTAAAATGTTACTGAGGGTTCCGCAGACCTCCCTTGCTATATGGTCGGTATTTTTGAGATATGTATATAATATGTGTTTGTATACATATAGTAACACTAATCTTAATTTATCCATTCCCCCCACCTTTCCTTTTAGATGAGCATAGTTTGTTTTCTAAGTCTGTGAGTGTCTTTCTCTGTGGAAATATGTTCCTTTGTGTCAGTTATTAGATAACACCTATAAGTGATATCATAGAATATAGGTCTTTTGCTTTCCGACTTACCTCATGTTTCATGATTATCTCCAGACTCATTTGTGGCGCCACAGAGAGCAATGGTTCATTGTTTTCCATGGCTAATATTCTATTGTGTACATGGACCACTTGTTCTTTATCCATTCACCTCTTGTTGGACATTTTGATGCTTCACTGTCTTGGCTATTGTGAATAAGGCTGCACTGCAGCTTTTGCGGCCTGTGTCTTCTCGATTCTTGTCTTCTCAGGTGAGAGGTCCATTGGTGCGCTTGCTGGATTGAATGGTACCTCCCTTTTTACTTTTAAACACAGCTCCTTTCTTTTCTCATTATTGGCTGTTACCCATTTACGTCTCACCAGACGGTAGAGGGTACACAGTTCTCTAAAACCCCTTCAGCATTTATTGTTTGTAGACTTTTTGCTGATGGTCAGTCGACTGGTGTAAGTTGAAACTTTTTGTAGATTAGATTGCATGGGTCTAACACTCCCTGAGGTTGAGCTTTTATCCATTTTCCTTTTTTTTTAAAAAGAGCGTGAATAAAACTTAACTCTTCATACTCTCTTCTTGAAACATTTGCCTGTTTTAAATTTTTTGGTCCACTCCTTACTTCAGCACAATTTTTTAGGGCAGGTGACCTTTACAGCCCTGAGTCCTTGGGAATGTTAAGTGACCATTAGCTGTGACTTTAAAGCTGCTTTTGCAGGAAACGGCCACAAGGTGGCAGCATTTCTCCTTTACCAAATTTGGTTACTAGGGAAACAGAGGCTTAATGGAAGTGGTGTTCTAGGTTGTAAATCTGAATGGAATGTGCCAGGAAAAAGCCCTTTAAGTTTATGTCTCATTACTTCTTGTTCATATTTGTAATTTACTTTTTATTTTTTATCCCAGCAAATTTGATTTCAATGGTTTGTTTGTTCTAGGTGTGCAAGATGTGGTTCTTTCACACATATACGTTTATCTATTCTTCCTCGCATCCTTTTCCCATGTAGCTTATGACACAATGTTGAGTAGTCTTCTCCTGGTTTTCTGTACGTCTTTGCTGGTTATATATTTCACATGGTTTGTATATCTCTCTTAAGCACAATATGGTAATGTATCCAATCCTCATCCCTTTCTATTTGGTGAAGCATAAGTTTTTTAATGAATCTGTGATTGCCTTTCTCTGTGGAAATATCTTCATTGGTATCAATTTTTAAGTAACTCCTTAAAGTAATACGATAGGATATGTGTCTTTTGCTTTCTCACTTACTACAGGTGGCGTGATTACATCTAGACTCATCTATGGTGCTGCAAATGGCATTGTTTCATTTTTTTCACTAGCGAATATTCCATCTGTACATGGAGGAGTTCTTCTTTGTCCACCCATCTGTTGGTAGACTTTTTGGTTACTTCCATATCTTGGCTATTGTAATACTGTGCAATGCAGATTTGCCTGCCTGTGTCTTTCCAATTCTCTCTTCTTAGATTTTAGGTGGAGGAGTGGGCCTGCTGGATCATACGGTAGCTCAATGTTTACCTTTTTAAGGCACCTCCATTCTGTTCTAGTTCGTGGCCCTTTCCATGTTACGTCCCCCTTGAATTTGAGGGTATGCATTTCTCTACAACACCTTCAGCATTTATTGTTTGTAGTTTTCTTGCTGATGGTTATTCTGACAAGTGTGATCTGATACCTCTTTGTGGCTGAATTCGCACGTGCCTCATAATCCACTGAAATTGAGCTTGCAGACATGTCCTTTTTATTTTTCAAGCTGTGATTACCCCTTAGTTCTTCAAAGTGTTCTCTTAAAGTATGTGTCACATTTTGAAATGTTTTGGCCATTACCTCCCTCCAGACATTTTGAGGGCAGGTTTCATTTACAGTTCTGCCGTACTTGTTCCTATGAAATGACCATTAGCACAGGCTTTAAAGCTGCTTTTGCAGCTAACTGCCAGAGGGCGGCAGACTTTCTATGTCCCCCACCCTGGTAACTAGGGAAAAGCCCTTGCGGCCTGTGGTGTTTCTCGGTTATAAATTAGAGTGGAGTGTGCCCGGACAAACCCACACAAGCTGATGTCTCCTTACTTTTGTTGGATTTTTACATTTAATTTTTATTTTTTATTGGAGTAATTTTCCACTGTGTACGTGGACCACTTCTACTTTGTGCATTCCTCGGTTGATGGACATTTTCATTGCTTCCAAGTCTTGGCTATGGTAAATATTGTTGGAGTGCAGGATTGCCAGCCTGTGACTTTTTGATTCTCATTTTCTCAGGTGATAGGCCCAGCAGTGGGTGTGATTGATTGACTGGTAGCACCGTGTTTCCCTTTTCAAAGCACCTTCTTTGTGTTTTCATTAGTGGCTCTTACCTCGTCCCCCTTAGAATCCAGGGTACGCATTTCTCCACAATCGCTTCAGCATTTACTGTTTGCAATATTTATGCTAATGGCTCTTCTGGCTGTTGTGAGCTGATAGGTTTTTGTAATTCGGGTTTGCATGTCTTTGAAAATTCGTAAAACTCATCATTTTTCTCCACCGTTTTCTTTTCTGTTAAAAAAAAGGAAACAATTGGGAGTACAATAGAACTCTTGAAATTGTGTTCTTGGAAGGTTGCCCTGTTTTGAAATTTTTGGTCGATTTTCCACCCCAGAATTTGTTTAGAAAGCAGGTGTCTTTTACCGAACTGCAAGTTTGGTGAATATTTAGTGACCTTTAGCAATGGGTTTAAAGCTGCTGTTGTGGGAAGTGGCCTCAAGCAGGCAGCATATCTCCATTCCCATATCTGGGTACTAGGGCAGCAGAGCCTTTCTGGAAGTCGTGTTCCTAGTTTGTAAATTACATTGGAATGTGCATGGAGAAAGCCCCATAAGTTTATGTCTCATTATTTCTTCTTGGTTTTAATTTTTTTTTTAATTGGGGTAAAGCTTAGAATATTGTTTGTCCTAGGTGTACACAATCTGGTTCGTTTGTACATTCTATATGTCTATTCAAGTACAGATCCTCTTCCCATGTAAAACGTTACTGAGGGTTCCGCAGACCTCCTTTGCTATATGGTTGGTCTTTTTGAGATATGTATATAATATGTGTTTGTATACATATAGTAACACTAATCTTAATTTATCCATTCCCCCCACCTTTCCTTTTAGATGAGCATAGTTTCTTTTCTAAGTCTGTGAGTGTCTTTCTCTGTGGAAATATGTTCCTTTGTGTCAGTTATTAGATAACGCCTATAAGTGATATCATAGAATATAGGTCTTTTGCTTTCCGACTTACCTCATGTTTCATGATTATCTCCAGACTCATTTGTGGCGCCACAGAGAGCAATGGTTCATTGTTTTCCATGGCTAATATTCTATTGTGTACATGGACCACTTGTTCTTTATCCATTCACCTCTTGTTGGACATTTTGATGCTTCACTGTCTTGGCTATTGTGAATAAGGCTGCACTGCAGCTTTTGCGGCCTGTGTCTTCTCGATTCTTGTCTTCTCAGGTGAGAGGTCCATTGGTGCGCTTGCTGGATTGAATGGTACCTCCCTTTTTACTTTTAAACACAGCTCCTTTCTTTTCTCATTATTGGCTGTTACCCATTTACGTCTCACCAGACGGTAGAGGGTACACAGTTCTCTAAAACCCCTTCAGCATTTATTGTTTGTAGACTTTTTGCTGATGGTCAGTCGACTGGTGTAAGTTGAAACTTTTTGTAGATTAGATTGCATGGGTCTAACACTCCCTGAGGTTGAGCTTTTATCCATTTTCCTTTTTTTTTAAAAAGAGCGTGAATAAAACTTAACTCTTCATACTCTCTTCTTGAAACATTTGCCTGTTTTAAATTTTTTGGTCCACTCCTTACTTCAGCACAATTTTTTAGGGCAGGTGACCTTTACAGCCCTGAGTCCTTGGGAATGTTAAGTGACCATTAGCTGTGACTTTAAAGCTGCTTTTGCAGGAAACGGCCACAAGGTGGCAGCATTTCTCCTTTACCAAATTTGGTTACTAGGGAAACAGAGGCTTAATGGAAGTGGTGTTCTAGGTTGTAAATCTGAATGGAATGTGCCAGGAAAAAGCCCTTTAAGTTTATGTCTCATTACTTCTTGTTCATATTTGTAATTTACTTTTTATTTTTTATCCCAGCAAATTTGATTTCAATGGTTTGTTTGTTCTAGGTGTGCAAGATGTGGTTCTTTCACACATATACGTTTATCTATTCTTCCTCGCATCCTTTTCCCATGTAGCTTATGACACAATGTTGAGTAGTCTTCTCCTGGTTTTCTGTACGTCTTTGCTGGTTATATATTTCACATGGTTTGTATATCTCTCTTAAGCACAATATGGTAATGTATCCAATCCTCATCCCTTTCTATTTGGTGAAGCATAAGTTTTTTAATGAATCTGTGATTGCCTTTCTCTGTGGAAATATCTTCACTGGTATCAATTTTTAAGTAGCTCCTTAAAGTAATACGATAGGATATGTGTCTTTTGCTTTCTCACTTACTACAGGTGGCGTGATTACATCTAGACTCATCTATGGTGCTGCAAATGGCATTGTTTCATTTTTTTCACTAGCGAATATTCCATCTGTACATGGAGGAGTTCTTCTTTGTCCACCCATCTGTTGGTAGACTTTTTGGTTACTTCCATATCTTGGCTATTGTAATACTGTGCAATGCAGATTTGCCTGCCTGTGTCTTTCCAATTCTCTCTTCTTAGATTTTAGGTGGAGGAGTGGGCCTGCTGGATCATACGGTAGCTCAATGTTTACCTTTTTAAGGCACCTCCATTCTGTTCTAGTTCGTGGCCCTTTCCATGTTACGTCCCCCTTGAATTTGAGGGTATGCATTTCTCTACAACACCTTCAGCATTTATTGTTTGTAGTTTTCTTGCTGATGGTTATTCTGACAAGTGTGATCTGATACCTCTTTGTGGCTGAATTCGCACGTGCCTCATAATCCACTGAAATTGAGCTTGCAGACATGTCCTTTTTATTTTTCAAGCTGTGATTACCCCTTAGTTCTTCAAAGTGTTCTCTTAAAGTATGTGTCACATTTTGAAATGTTTTGGCCATTACCTCCCTCCAGACATTTTGAGGGCAGGTTTCATTTACAGTTCTGCCGTACTTGTTCCTATGAAATGACCATTAGCACAGGCTTTAAAGCTGCTTTTGCAGCTAACTGCCAGAGGGCGGCAGACTTTCTATGTCCCCCACCCTGGTAACTAGGGAAAAGCCCTTGCGGCCTGTGGTGTTTCTCGGTTATAAATTAGAGTGGAGTGTGCCCGGACAAACCCACACAAGCTGATGTCTCCTTACTTTTGTTGGATTTTTACATTTAATTTTTATTTTTTATTGGAGTAATTTTCCACTGTGTACGTGGACCACTTCTACTTTGTGCATTCCTCGGTTGATGGACATTTTCATTGCTTCCAAGTCTTGGCTATGGTAAATATTGTTGGAGTGCAGGATTGCCAGCCTGTGACTTTTTGATTCTCATTTTCTCAGGTGATAGGCCCAGCAGTGGGTGTGATTGATTGACTGGTAGCACCGTGTTTCCCTTTTCAAAGCACCTTCTTTGTGTTTTCATTAGTGGCTCTTACCTCGTCCCCCTTAGAATCCAGGGTACGCATTTCTCCACAATCGCTTCAGCATTTACTGTTTGCAATATTTATGCTAATGGCTCTTCTGGCTGTTGTGAGCTGATAGGTTTTTGTAATTCGGGTTTGCATGTCTTTGAAAATTCGTAAAACTCATCATTTTTCTCCACCGTTTTCTTTTCTGTTAAAAAAAAGGAAACAATTGGGAGTACAATAGAACTCTTGAAATTGTGTTCTTGGAAGGTTGCCCTGTTTTGAAATTTTTGGTCGATTTTCCACCCCAGAATTTGTTTAGAAAGCAGGTGTCTTTTACCGAACTGCAAGTTTGGTGAATATTTAGTGACCTTTAGCAATGGGTTTAAAGCTGCTGTTGTGGGAAGTGGCCTCAAGCAGGCAGCATATCTCCATTCCCATATCTGGGTACTAGGGCAGCAGAGCCTTTCTGGAAGTCGTGTTCCTAGTTTGTAAATTACATTGGAATGTGCATGGAGAAAGCCCCATAAGTTTATGTCTCATTATTTCTTCTTGGTTTTAATTTTTTTTTTAATTGGGGTAAAGCTTAGAATATTGTTTGTCCTAGGTGTACACAATCTGGTTCGTTTGTACATTCTATATGTCTATTCAAGTACAGATCCTCTTCCCATGTAAAACGTTACTGAGGGTTCCGCAGACCTCCTTTGCTATATGGTTGGTCTTTTTGAGATATGTATATAATATGTGTTTGTATACATATAGTAACACTAATCTTAATTTATCCATTCCCCCCACCTTTCCTTTTAGATGAGCATAGTTTCTTTTCTAAGTCTGTGAGTGTCTTTCTCTGTGGAAATATGTTCCTTTGTGTCAGTTATTAGATAACGCCTATAAGTGATATCATAGAATATAGGTCTTTTGCTTTCCGACTTACCTCATGTTTCATGATTATCTCCAGACTCATTTGTGGCGCCACAGAGAGCAATGGTTCATTGTTTTCCATGGCTAATATTCTATTGTGTACATGGACCACTTGTTCTTTATCCATTCACCTCTTGTTGGACATTTTGATGCTTCACTGTCTTGGCTATTGTGAATAAGGCTGCACTGCAGCTTTTGCGGCCTGTGTCTTCTCGATTCTTGTCTTCTCAGGTGAGAGGTCCATTGGTGCGCTTGCTGGATTGAATGGTACCTCCCTTTTTACTTTTAAACACAGCTCCTTTCTTTTCTCATTATTGGCTGTTACCCATTTACGTCTCACCAGACGGTAGAGGGTACACAGTTCTCTAAAACCCCTTCAGCATTTATTGTTTGTAGACTTTTTGCTGATGGTCAGTCGACTGGTGTAAGTTGAAACTTTTTGTAGATTAGATTGCATGGGTCTAACACTCCCTGAGGTTGAGCTTTTATCCATTTTCCTTTTTTTTTAAAAAGAGCGTGAATAAAACTTAACTCTTCATACTCTCTTCTTGAAACATTTGCCTGTTTTAAATTTTTTGGTCCACTCCTTACTTCAGCACAATTTTTTAGGGCAGGTGACCTTTACAGCCCTGAGTCCTTGGGAATGTTAAGTGACCATTAGCTGTGACTTTAAAGCTGCTTTTGCAGGAAACGGCCACAAGGTGGCAGCATTTCTCCTTTACCAAATTTGGTTACTAGGGAAACAGAGGCTTAATGGAAGTGGTGTTCTAGGTTGTAAATCTGAATGGAATGTGCCAGGAAAAAGCCCTTTAAGTTTATGTCTCATTACTTCTTGTTCATATTTGTAATTTACTTTTTATTTTTTATCCCAGCAAATTTGATTTCAATGGTTTGTTTGTTCTAGGTGTGCAAGATGTGGTTCTTTCACACATATACGTTTATCTATTCTTCCTCGCATCCTTTTCCCATGTAGCTTATGACAAAATGTTGAGTAGTCTTCTCCTGGTTTTCTGTACGTCTTTGCTGGTTATATATTTCACATGGTTTGTATATCTCTCTTAAGCACAATATGGTAATGTATCCAATCCTCATCCCTTTCTATTTGGTGAAGCATAAGTTTTTTAATGAATCTGTGATTGCCTTTCTCTGTGGAAATATCTTCACTGGTATCAATTTTTAAGTAACTCCTTAAAGTAATACGATAGGATATGTGTCTTTTGCTTTCTCACTTACTACAGGTGGCGTGATTACATCTAGACTCATCTATGGTGCTGCAAATGGCATTGTTTCATTTTTTTCACTAGCGAATATTCCATCTGTACATGGAGGAGTTCTTCTTTGTCCACCCATCTGTTGGTAGACTTTTTGGTTACTTCCATATCTTGGCTATTGTAATACTGTGCAATGCAGATTTGCCTGCCTGTGTCTTTCCAATTCTCTCTTCTTAGATTTTAGGTGGAGGAGTGGGCCTGCTGGATCATACGGTAGCTCAATGTTTACCTTTTTAAGGCACCTCCATTCTGTTCTAGTTCGTGGCCCTTTCCATGTTACGTCCCCCTTGAATTTGAGGGTATGCATTTCTCTACAACACCTTCAGCATTTATTGTTTGTAGTTTTCTTGCTGATGGTTATTCTGACAAGTGTGATCTGATACCTCTTTGTGGCTGAATTCGCACGTGCCTCATAATCCACTGAAATTGAGCTTGCAGACATGTCCTTTTTATTTTTCAAGCTGTGATTACCCCTTAGTTCTTCAAAGTGTTCTCTTAAAGTATGTGTCACATTTTGAAATGTTTTGGCCATTACCTCCCTCCAGACATTTTGAGGGCAGGTTTCATTTACAGTTCTGCCGTACTTGTTCCTATGAAATGACCATTAGCACAGGCTTTAAAGCTGCTTTTGCAGCTAACTGCCAGAGGGCGGCAGACTTTCTATGTCCCCCACCCTGGTAACTAGGGAAAAGCCCTTGCGGCCTGTGGTGTTTCTCGGTTATAAATTAGAGTGGAGTGTGCCCGGACAAACCCACACAAGCTGATGTCTCCTTACTTTTGTTGGATTTTTACATTTAATTTTTATTTTTTATTGGAGTAATTTTCCACTGTGTACGTGGACCACTTCTACTTTGTGCATTCCTCGGTTGATGGACATTTTCATTGCTTCCAAGTCTTGGCTATGGTAAATATTGTTGGAGTGCAGGATTGCCAGCCTGTGACTTTTTGATTCTCATTTTCTCAGGTGATAGGCCCAGCAGTGGGTGTGATTGATTGACTGGTAGCACCGTGTTTCCCTTTTCAAAGCACCTTCTTTGTGTTTTCATTAGTGGCTCTTACCTCGTCCCCCTTAGAATCCAGGGTACGCATTTCTCCACAATCGCTTCAGCATTTACTGTTTGCAATATTTATGCTAATGGCTCTTCTGGCTGTTGTGAGCTGATAGGTTTTTGTAATTCGGGTTTGCATGTCTTTGAAAATTCGTAAAACTCATCATTTTTCTCCACCGTTTTCTTTTCTGTTAAAAAAAAGGAAACAATTGGGAGTACAATAAAACTCGTGAAATTGTGTTCTTGGAAGGTTGCCCTGTTTTGAAATTTTTGGTCGATTTTCCACCCCAGAATTTGTTTAGAAAGCAGGTGTCTTTTACCGAACTGCAAGTTTGGTGAATATTTAGTGACCTTTAGCAATGGGTTTAAAGCTGCTGTTGTGGGAAGTGGCCTCAAGCAGGCAGCATATCTCCATTCCCATATCTGGGTACTAGGGCAGCAGAGCCTTTCTGGAAGTCGTGTTCCTAGTTTGTAAATTACATTGGAATGTGCATGGAGAAAGCCCCATAAGTTTATGTCTCATTATTTCTTCTTGGTTTTAATTTTTTTTTTAATTGGGGTAAAGCTTAGAATATTGTTTGTCCTAGGTGTACACAATCTGGTTCGTTTGTACATTCTATATGTCTATTCAAGTACAGATCCTCTTCCCATGTAAAACGTTACTGAGGGTTCCGCAGACCTCCTTTGCTATATGGTTGGTCTTTTTGAGATATGTATATAATATGTGTTTGTATACATATAGTAACACTAATCTTAATTTATCCATTCCCCCCACCTTTCCTTTTAGATGAGCATAGTTTCTTTTCTAAGTCTGTGAGTGTCTTTCTCTGTGGAAATATGTTCCTTTGTGTCAGTTATTAGATAACGCCTATAAGTGATATCATAGAATATAGGTCTTTTGCTTTCCGACTTACCTCATGTTTCGTGATTATCTCCAGACTCATTTGTAGTGCCTCAGAGAGCAGTGGCTCATTGTTTTCCATGGCTATTATTCCATTGTGTACATGGACCACTTCTTCTTTATCCATTCACCTGTTGTTGGACATTTTGATTGCTTCACTGTCTTGGCTATTGTGAATAAAGCTGCACTGCAGCTTTTGCGGCCTGTGTCTTCTCGATTCTTGTCTTCTCAGGTGAGAGATCCAATGGTGCGCCTGCTGTATTGAATGGTACCTGCAGTTTTACTTTTAAACACAGCTCCTTTCTGTTCTCATTATTGGCTGTTACCCCTTAACGTCTCACCAGCAGGTAGAGTGTACACAGTTCTCTAAAACCCCTTCAGCATTTATTGTTTGTAGACTTTCTGCTGATGGTAAGTCAACTGGTTTAAGTTGAAACTTTTTGGAGATTAGATTGCATGGGTCTAACCCTCCCTGAGGTTGAGCTTTTATCCATTTTCCTTTTTTTAAAAGAGCGTGAGTAAAACTTAACTCTTCATACTCTCTTCTTGAAACATTTGCCTGTTTTGAATTGTTTTGTCCATTCCCTCCTTCAGCACAATTTTTTAGGGCAGGTGTCCTTTACAGCCCTGAGTCCTTGGGAATGTTAAGTGACCATTAGCTGTGAGTTTAAAGCTTTTCTTGCAGGAAACGGAAACAAGGTGGCAGCATTTCCCCTTTACCAAATTTGGTTCCTAGGGAAACAGAGCCTTAATGGAAGTGGTGTTCTAGGTTGTAAATTAAAATGGAATGTGCCAGGGAAAAGCCCTTTAAGTTTATGTCTCATTACTTCTTGTTCATATTTGTAATTTACTTTTTATTTTTTATCCCAGCAAATTTGATTACAATGGTTTGTTTGTTCTAGGTGTGCAAGATGTGGTTCTTTCACACATATACATGTATCTATTCTTCCTCGCATCCTTTTCCCATGTAGGTTATGACACAATGTTGAGTAGTCTTCTCCTGGTCTTCCGTACGTCTTTGGTGATTATATATTTTGCATGGTTTGTATATCTCTGTTAACCCCAATACGGTAATGTATCCACTCCTCATCCCTTTCTATTTGGTGAACCATAAGTTTTTTAATGAATCTGTGATTGCCTTTCTCTGTGGAAATATCTTCATTGGTATCAATTTTTAAGTAACTCCTAAAAGTGATATGATAGGATATGTGTCTTTTGCTTTCTCACTTACTACAGGTGGCGTGATTAGGTCTAGACTCATCTATGGTGCTGCAAATGGCATTGTTTCATTTTTTTCACTAGCGAATATTGCATCTGTACATGGAGGAGTTCTTCTTTGTCCACCCATCTGTTGGTGGACTTTTTGGTTACTTCCATATCTTGGCTATTGTAATACTGTGCCATGCAGATTTGCCTGCCTGTGTCTTCCAATTCTCTCTTCTTAGATTATAGTTGGAGGAGTGGGCCTGCTGGATCATATGGTAACTCAATGTTACCTTTTAAAGGCACCTCCATTCTGTTCTCATTCGTGGCCCTTTCCAACTTACGTCCCACTTGACGTTGAGGGTATGCATTTCTCCACAACACCTTCCGCATTTATTGTTTGTAGTTTGCTTGCTGATGGTTATTCTGACAATTGTGAGCTGATACCTCTTTGTGGTTGAATTTGCACGTGCCTCATAATCCGTTGAAATTGAGCTTGAAGGCATGTCCTTTTTATTTTTCAAGCTGTGATTACCCCTTAGTTCTTCAAAGTGTTCTCTTAAAGTATGTGTCACATTTTGAAATGTTTTGGCCATTACCTCCCTCAAGACATTTTGAGGGCAGGTTTCATTTACAGTTCTGCAGTACTTGTTCCTATGAAGTGACCATTAGCACAGGCTTTAAAGCTGCTTTTGCAGGTAACTGCCAGAGGGCGGCAGCCTTTCTATGTTCCCCACCCTGGTAACTAGGGAAAAGCCCTTGCGGCCTGTGGTGTTTCTCGGTTATAAATTAGAGTGGAGTGTGCCCGGACAAACCCACACAAGCTGATGTCTCCTTACTTTTGTTGGATTTTTAAATTTAATTTTTATTTTTTATTGGAGTAATTTTCCACTGTGTACGTGGACCACTTCTACTTTGTGCATTCCTCGGTTGATGGACATTTTCATTGCTTCCAAGTGTTGGCTATGGTAAATATTGTTGGAGTGCAGGATTGCCAGCCTGTGACTTTTTGATTCTCATTTTCTCAGGTGATAGGCCCAAAAGTGGGTGTGATTGACTGACTGGTAGCACCGTGTTTCCCTTTTCAAAGCACCTTCTTTGTGTTTTCATTAGTGGCACTTACCAGGTCCCTCTTAGAATCGAGTGTACACATTTCTCCACAATCGCTTCAGCATTTATTGTTTGCAGCATTTATGCTAATGGCCCTACTGGCTGCTGTGAGCTGATAGGGTTTTAAAATTTGTGTTTGCATGTCTTTGAAAATTCGTAAAACTCATCGTTTTTCTCCGCCGTTTTCTTTTCTGTTAAAAAAAGGAAACAATTGGGAGTACAATATTACTCTTGATATTGTCTTCTTGGAAGGTTGCTCGCTTTTGAATTTTTTGGTCGATTTTCCACCTCAGACTTTTTTAGAAAGCAGGTGTCATTTAGTGAACTGCAAGTTTGATGAATATTTAGTGAACTTTCGCAATAGTTTTAAAGCTCCTGTTGTGGGAAGTGGCCTGAAACAGGCAGCATTTCTCTATTCCCAAATCTGGGTACTAGGGCAGCAGAGTCTTTCTGGAAGTCGTGTTCCTAGGTTGTAAATTACATTGGAATATGCATGGAGAAACACCCTTTAGTTTATGTCTCATTATTTCTTCTTGGTTTTAATTTTTTTTTTTAATTGGGGTAAAGCTTAGAATATTGTTTGTCCTAGGTGTACACAATCTGGTTCATTTGTACATTCTATATGTCTATTCAAGTACAGATCCTCTTCCCATGTAAAATGTTACTGAGGGTTCCGCAGACCTCCCTTGCTATATGGTCGGTATTTTTGAGATATGTATATAATATGTGTTTGTATACATATAGTAACACTAATCTTAATTTATCCATTCCCCCCACCTTTCCTTTTAGATGAGCATAGTTTGTTTTCTAAGTCTGTGAGTGTCTTTCTCTGTGGAAATATGTTCCTTTGTGTCAGTTATTAGATAACACCTATAAGTGATATCATAGAATATAGGTCTTTTGCTTTCCGACTTACCTCATGTTTCATGATTATCTCCAGACTCATTTGTGGCGCCACAGAGAGCAATGGTTCATTGTTTTCCATGGCTAATATTCTATTGTGTACATGGACCACTTGTTCTTTATCCATTCACCTCTTGTTGGACATTTTGATGCTTCACTGTCTTGGCTATTGTGAATAAGGCTGCACTGCAGCTTTTGCGGCCTGTGTCTTCTCGATTCTTGTCTTCTCAGGTGAGAGGTCCATTGGTGCGCTTGCTGGATTGAATGGTACCTCCCTTTTTACTTTTAAACACAGCTCCTTTCTTTTCTCATTATTGGCTGTTACCCATTTACGTCTCACCAGACGGTAGAGGGTACACAGTTCTCTAAAACCCCTTCAGCATTTATTGTTTGTAGACTTTTTGCTGATGGTCAGTCGACTGGTGTAAGTTGAAACTTTTTGTAGATTAGATTGCATGGGTCTAACACTCCCTGAGGTTGAGCTTTTATCCATTTTCCTTTTTTTTTAAAAAGAGCGTGAATAAAACTTAACTCTTCATACTCTCTTCTTGAAACATTTGCCTGTTTTAAATTTTTTGGTCCACTCCTTACTTCAGCACAATTTTTTAGGGCAGGTGACCTTTACAGCCCTGAGTCCTTGGGAATGTTAAGTGACCATTAGCTGTGACTTTAAAGCTGCTTTTGCAGGAAACGGCCACAAGGTGGCAGCATTTCTCCTTTACCAAATTTGGTTACTAGGGAAACAGAGGCTTAATGGAAGTGGTGTTCTAGGTTGTAAATCTGAATGGAATGTGCCAGGAAAAAGCCCTTTAAGTTTATGTCTCATTACTTCTTGTTCATATTTGTAATTTACTTTTTATTTTTTATCCCAGCAAATTTGATTTCAATGGTTTGTTTGTTCTAGGTGTGCAAGATGTGGTTCTTTCACACATATACGTTTATCTATTCTTCCTCGCATCCTTTTCCCATGTAGCTTATGACACAATGTTGAGTAGTCTTCTCCTGGTTTTCTGTACGTCTTTGCTGGTTATATATTTCACATGGTTTGTATATCTCTCTTAAGCACAATATGGTAATGTATCCAATCCTCATCCCTTTCTATTTGGTGAAGCATAAGTTTTTTAATGAATCTGTGATTGCCTTTCTCTGTGGAAATATCTTCATTGGTATCAATTTTTAAGTAACTCCTTAAAGTAATACGATAGGATATGTGTCTTTTGCTTTCTCACTTACTACAGGTGGCGTGATTACATCTAGACTCATCTATGGTGCTGCAAATGGCATTGTTTCATTTTTTTCACTAGCGAATATTCCATCTGTACATGGAGGAGTTCTTCTTTGTCCACCCATCTGTTGGTAGACTTTTTGGTTACTTCCATATCTTGGCTATTGTAATACTGTGCAATGCAGATTTGCCTGCCTGTGTCTTTCCAATTCTCTCTTCTTAGATTTTAGGTGGAGGAGTGGGCCTGCTGGATCATACGGTAGCTCAATGTTTACCTTTTTAAGGCACCTCCATTCTGTTCTAGTTCGTGGCCCTTTCCATGTTACGTCCCCCTTGAATTTGAGGGTATGCATTTCTCTACAACACCTTCAGCATTTATTGTTTGTAGTTTTCTTGCTGATGGTTATTCTGACAAGTGTGATCTGATACCTCTTTGTGGCTGAATTCGCACGTGCCTCATAATCCACTGAAATTGAGCTTGCAGACATGTCCTTTTTATTTTTCAAGCTGTGATTACCCCTTAGTTCTTCAAAGTGTTCTCTTAAAGTATGTGTCACATTTTGAAATGTTTTGGCCATTACCTCCCTCCAGACATTTTGAGGGCAGGTTTCATTTACAGTTCTGCCGTACTTGTTCCTATGAAATGACCATTAGCACAGGCTTTAAAGCTGCTTTTGCAGCTAACTGCCAGAGGGCGGCAGACTTTCTATGTCCCCCACCCTGGTAACTAGGGAAAAGCCCTTGCGGCCTGTGGTGTTTCTCGGTTATAAATTAGAGTGGAGTGTGCCCGGACAAACCCACACAAGCTGATGTCTCCTTACTTTTGTTGGATTTTTACATTTAATTTTTATTTTTTATTGGAGTAATTTTCCACTGTGTACGTGGACCACTTCTACTTTGTGCATTCCTCGGTTGATGGACATTTTCATTGCTTCCAAGTCTTGGCTATGGTAAATATTGTTGGAGTGCAGGATTGCCAGCCTGTGACTTTTTGATTCTCATTTTCTCAGGTGATAGGCCCAGCAGTGGGTGTGATTGATTGACTGGTAGCACCGTGTTTCCCTTTTCAAAGCACCTTCTTTGTGTTTTCATTAGTGGCTCTTACCTCGTCCCCCTTAGAATCCAGGGTACGCATTTCTCCACAATCGCTTCAGCATTTACTGTTTGCAATATTTATGCTAATGGCTCTTCTGGCTGTTGTGAGCTGATAGGTTTTTGTAATTCGGGTTTGCATGTCTTTGAAAATTCGTAAAACTCATCATTTTTCTCCACCGTTTTCTTTTCTGTTAAAAAAAAGGAAACAATTGGGAGTACAATAGAACTCTTGAAATTGTGTTCTTGGAAGGTTGCCCTGTTTTGAAATTTTTGGTCGATTTTCCACCCCAGAATTTGTTTAGAAAGCAGGTGTCTTTTACCGAACTGCAAGTTTGGTGAATATTTAGTGACCTTTAGCAATGGGTTTAAAGCTGCTGTTGTGGGAAGTGGCCTCAAGCAGGCAGCATATCTCCATTCCCATATCTGGGTACTAGGGCAGCAGAGCCTTTCTGGAAGTCGTGTTCCTAGTTTGTAAATTACATTGGAATGTGCATGGAGAAAGCCCCATAAGTTTATGTCTCATTATTTCTTCTTGGTTTTAATTTTTTTTTTAATTGGGGTAAAGCTTAGAATATTGTTTGTCCTAGGTGTACACAATCTGGTTCGTTTGTACATTCTATATGTCTATTCAAGTACAGATCCTCTTCCCATGTAAAACGTTACTGAGGGTTCCGCAGACCTCCTTTGCTATATGGTTGGTCTTTTTGAGATATGTATATAATATGTGTTTGTATACATATAGTAACACTAATCTTAATTTATCCATTCCCCCCACCTTTCCTTTTAGATGAGCATAGTTTCTTTTCTAAGTCTGTGAGTGTCTTTCTCTGTGGAAATATGTTCCTTTGTGTCAGTTATTAGATAACGCCTATAAGTGATATCATAGAATATAGGTCTTTTGCTTTCCGACTTACCTCATGTTTCATGATTATCTCCAGACTCATTTGTGGCGCCACAGAGAGCAATGGTTCATTGTTTTCCATGGCTAATATTCTATTGTGTACATGGACCACTTGTTCTTTATCCATTCACCTCTTGTTGGACATTTTGATGCTTCACTGTCTTGGCTATTGTGAATAAGGCTGCACTGCAGCTTTTGCGGCCTGTGTCTTCTCGATTCTTGTCTTCTCAGGTGAGAGGTCCATTGGTGCGCTTGCTGGATTGAATGGTACCTCCCTTTTTACTTTTAAACACAGCTCCTTTCTTTTCTCATTATTGGCTGTTACCCATTTACGTCTCACCAGACGGTAGAGGGTACACAGTTCTCTAAAACCCCTTCAGCATTTATTGTTTGTAGACTTTTTGCTGATGGTCAGTCGACTGGTGTAAGTTGAAACTTTTTGTAGATTAGATTGCATGGGTCTAACACTCCCTGAGGTTGAGCTTTTATCCATTTTCCTTTTTTTTTAAAAAGAGCGTGAATAAAACTTAACTCTTCATACTCTCTTCTTGAAACATTTGCCTGTTTTAAATTTTTTGGTCCACTCCTTACTTCAGCACAATTTTTTAGGGCAGGTGACCTTTACAGCCCTGAGTCCTTGGGAATGTTAAGTGACCATTAGCTGTGACTTTAAAGCTGCTTTTGCAGGAAACGGCCACAAGGTGGCAGCATTTCTCCTTTACCAAATTTGGTTACTAGGGAAACAGAGGCTTAATGGAAGTGGTGTTCTAGGTTGTAAATCTGAATGGAATGTGCCAGGAAAAAGCCCTTTAAGTTTATGTCTCATTACTTCTTGTTCATATTTGTAATTTACTTTTTATTTTTTATCCCAGCAAATTTGATTTCAATGGTTTGTTTGTTCTAGGTGTGCAAGATGTGGTTCTTTCACACATATACGTTTATCTATTCTTCCTCGCATCCTTTTCCCATGTAGCTTATGACACAATGTTGAGTAGTCTTCTCCTGGTTTTCTGTACGTCTTTGCTGGTTATATATTTCACATGGTTTGTATATCTCTCTTAAGCACAATATGGTAATGTATCCAATCCTCATCCCTTTCTATTTGGTGAAGCATAAGTTTTTTAATGAATCTGTGATTGCCTTTCTCTGTGGAAATATCTTCACTGGTATCAATTTTTAAGTAGCTCCTTAAAGTAATACGATAGGATATGTGTCTTTTGCTTTCTCACTTACTACAGGTGGCGTGATTACATCTAGACTCATCTATGGTGCTGCAAATGGCATTGTTTCATTTTTTTCACTAGCGAATATTCCATCTGTACATGGAGGAGTTCTTCTTTGTCCACCCATCTGTTGGTAGACTTTTTGGTTACTTCCATATCTTGGCTATTGTAATACTGTGCAATGCAGATTTGCCTGCCTGTGTCTTTCCAATTCTCTCTTCTTAGATTTTAGGTGGAGGAGTGGGCCTGCTGGATCATACGGTAGCTCAATGTTTACCTTTTTAAGGCACCTCCATTCTGTTCTAGTTCGTGGCCCTTTCCATGTTACGTCCCCCTTGAATTTGAGGGTATGCATTTCTCTACAACACCTTCAGCATTTATTGTTTGTAGTTTTCTTGCTGATGGTTATTCTGACAAGTGTGATCTGATACCTCTTTGTGGCTGAATTCGCACGTGCCTCATAATCCACTGAAATTGAGCTTGCAGACATGTCCTTTTTATTTTTCAAGCTGTGATTACCCCTTAGTTCTTCAAAGTGTTCTCTTAAAGTATGTGTCACATTTTGAAATGTTTTGGCCATTACCTCCCTCCAGACATTTTGAGGGCAGGTTTCATTTACAGTTCTGCCGTACTTGTTCCTATGAAATGACCATTAGCACAGGCTTTAAAGCTGCTTTTGCAGCTAACTGCCAGAGGGCGGCAGACTTTCTATGTCCCCCACCCTGGTAACTAGGGAAAAGCCCTTGCGGCCTGTGGTGTTTCTCGGTTATAAATTAGAGTGGAGTGTGCCCGGACAAACCCACACAAGCTGATGTCTCCTTACTTTTGTTGGATTTTTACATTTAATTTTTATTTTTTATTGGAGTAATTTTCCACTGTGTACGTGGACCACTTCTACTTTGTGCATTCCTCGGTTGATGGACATTTTCATTGCTTCCAAGTCTTGGCTATGGTAAATATTGTTGGAGTGCAGGATTGCCAGCCTGTGACTTTTTGATTCTCATTTTCTCAGGTGATAGGCCCAGCAGTGGGTGTGATTGATTGACTGGTAGCACCGTGTTTCCCTTTTCAAAGCACCTTCTTTGTGTTTTCATTAGTGGCTCTTACCTCGTCCCCCTTAGAATCCAGGGTACGCATTTCTCCACAATCGCTTCAGCATTTACTGTTTGCAATATTTATGCTAATGGCTCTTCTGGCTGTTGTGAGCTGATAGGTTTTTGTAATTCGGGTTTGCATGTCTTTGAAAATTCGTAAAACTCATCATTTTTCTCCACCGTTTTCTTTTCTGTTAAAAAAAAGGAAACAATTGGGAGTACAATAGAACTCTTGAAATTGTGTTCTTGGAAGGTTGCCCTGTTTTGAAATTTTTGGTCGATTTTCCACCCCAGAATTTGTTTAGAAAGCAGGTGTCTTTTACCGAACTGCAAGTTTGGTGAATATTTAGTGACCTTTAGCAATGGGTTTAAAGCTGCTGTTGTGGGAAGTGGCCTCAAGCAGGCAGCATATCTCCATTCCCATATCTGGGTACTAGGGCAGCAGAGCCTTTCTGGAAGTCGTGTTCCTAGTTTGTAAATTACATTGGAATGTGCATGGAGAAAGCCCCATAAGTTTATGTCTCATTATTTCTTCTTGGTTTTAATTTTTTTTTTAATTGGGGTAAAGCTTAGAATATTGTTTGTCCTAGGTGTACACAATCTGGTTCGTTTGTACATTCTATATGTCTATTCAAGTACAGATCCTCTTCCCATGTAAAACGTTACTGAGGGTTCCGCAGACCTCCTTTGCTATATGGTTGGTCTTTTTGAGATATGTATATAATATGTGTTTGTATACATATAGTAACACTAATCTTAATTTATCCATTCCCCCCACCTTTCCTTTTAGATGAGCATAGTTTCTTTTCTAAGTCTGTGAGTGTCTTTCTCTGTGGAAATATGTTCCTTTGTGTCAGTTATTAGATAACGCCTATAAGTGATATCATAGAATATAGGTCTTTTGCTTTCCGACTTACCTCATGTTTCATGATTATCTCCAGACTCATTTGTGGCGCCACAGAGAGCAATGGTTCATTGTTTTCCATGGCTAATATTCTATTGTGTACATGGACCACTTGTTCTTTATCCATTCACCTCTTGTTGGACATTTTGATGCTTCACTGTCTTGGCTATTGTGAATAAGGCTGCACTGCAGCTTTTGCGGCCTGTGTCTTCTCGATTCTTGTCTTCTCAGGTGAGAGGTCCATTGGTGCGCTTGCTGGATTGAATGGTACCTCCCTTTTTACTTTTAAACACAGCTCCTTTCTTTTCTCATTATTGGCTGTTACCCATTTACGTCTCACCAGACGGTAGAGGGTACACAGTTCTCTAAAACCCCTTCAGCATTTATTGTTTGTAGACTTTTTGCTGATGGTCAGTCGACTGGTGTAAGTTGAAACTTTTTGTAGATTAGATTGCATGGGTCTAACACTCCCTGAGGTTGAGCTTTTATCCATTTTCCTTTTTTTTTAAAAAGAGCGTGAATAAAACTTAACTCTTCATACTCTCTTCTTGAAACATTTGCCTGTTTTAAATTTTTTGGTCCACTCCTTACTTCAGCACAATTTTTTAGGGCAGGTGACCTTTACAGCCCTGAGTCCTTGGGAATGTTAAGTGACCATTAGCTGTGACTTTAAAGCTGCTTTTGCAGGAAACGGCCACAAGGTGGCAGCATTTCTCCTTTACCAAATTTGGTTACTAGGGAAACAGAGGCTTAATGGAAGTGGTGTTCTAGGTTGTAAATCTGAATGGAATGTGCCAGGAAAAAGCCCTTTAAGTTTATGTCTCATTACTTCTTGTTCATATTTGTAATTTACTTTTTATTTTTTATCCCAGCAAATTTGATTTCAATGGTTTGTTTGTTCTAGGTGTGCAAGATGTGGTTCTTTCACACATATACGTTTATCTATTCTTCCTCGCATCCTTTTCCCATGTAGCTTATGACACAATGTTGAGTAGTCTTCTCCTGGTTTTCTGTACGTCTTTGCTGGTTATATATTTCACATGGTTTGTATATCTCTCTTAAGCACAATATGGTAATGTATCCAATCCTCATCCCTTTCTATTTGGTGAAGCATAAGTTTTTTAATGAATCTGTGATTGCCTTTCTCTGTGGAAATATCTTCACTGGTATCAATTTTTAAGTAACTCCTTAAAGTAATACGATAGGATATGTGTCTTTTGCTTTCTCACTTACTACAGGTGGCGTGATTACATCTAGACTCATCTATGGTGCTGCAAATGGCATTGTTTCATTTTTTTCACTAGCGAATATTCCATCTGTACATGGAGGAGTTCTTCTTTGTCCACCCATCTGTTGGTAGACTTTTTGGTTACTTCCATATCTTGGCTATTGTAATACTGTGCAATGCAGATTTGCCTGCCTGTGTCTTTCCAATTCTCTCTTCTTAGATTTTAGGTGGAGGAGTGGGCCTGCTGGATCATACGGTAGCTCAATGTTTACCTTTTTAAGGCACCTCCATTCTGTTCTAGTTCGTGGCCCTTTCCATGTTACGTCCCCCTTGAATTTGAGGGTATGCATTTCTCTACAACACCTTCAGCATTTATTGTTTGTAGTTTTCTTGCTGATGGTTATTCTGACAAGTGTGATCTGATACCTCTTTGTGGCTGAATTCGCACGTGCCTCATAATCCACTGAAATTGAGCTTGCAGACATGTCCTTTTTATTTTTCAAGCTGTGATTACCCCTTAGTTCTTCAAAGTGTTCTCTTAAAGTATGTGTCACATTTTGAAATGTTTTGGCCATTACCTCCCTCCAGACATTTTGAGGGCAGGTTTCATTTACAGTTCTGCCGTACTTGTTCCTATGAAATGACCATTAGCACAGGCTTTAAAGCTGCTTTTGCAGCTAACTGCCAGAGGGCGGCAGACTTTCTATGTCCCCCACCCTGGTAACTAGGGAAAAGCCCTTGCGGCCTGTGGTGTTTCTCGGTTATAAATTAGAGTGGAGTGTGCCCGGACAAACCCACACAAGCTGATGTCTCCTTACTTTTGTTGGATTTTTAAATTTAATTTTTATTTTTTATTGGAGTAATTTTCCACTGTGTACGTGGACCACTTCTACTTTGTGCATTCCTCGGTTGATGGACATTTTCATTGCTTCCAAGTCTTGGCTATGGTAAATATTGTTGGAGTGCAGGATTGCCAGCCTGTGACTTTTTGATTCTCATTTTCTCAGGTGATAGGCCCAGCAGTGGGTGTGATTGATTGACTGGTAGCACCGTGTTTCCCTTTTCAAAGCACCTTCTTTGTGTTTTCATTAGTGGCTCTTACCTCGTCCCCCTTAGAATCCAGGGTACGCATTTCTCCACAATCGCTTCAGCATTTACTGTTTGCAATATTTATGCTAATGGCTCTTCTGGCTGTTGTGAGCTGATAGGTTTTTGTAATTCGGGTTTGCATGTCTTTGAAAATTCGTAAAACTCATCATTTTTCTCCACCGTTTTCTTTTCTGTTAAAAAAAAGGAAACAATTGGGAGTACAATAAAACTCTTGAAATTGTGTTCTTGGAAGGTTGCCCTGTTTTGAAATTTTTGGTCGATTTTCCACCCCAGAATTTGTTTAGAAAGCAGGTGTCTTTTACCGAACTGCAAGTTTGGTGAATATTTAGTGACCTTTAGCAATGGGTTTAAAGCTGCTGTTGTGGGAAGTGGCCTCAAGCAGGCAGCATATCTCCATTCCCATATCTGGGTACTAGGGCAGCAGAGCCTTTCTGGAAGTCGTGTTCCTAGTTTGTAAATTACATTGGAATGTGCATGGAGAAAGCCCCATAAGTTTATGTCTCATTATTTCTTCTTGGTTTTAATTTTTTTTTTAATTGGGGTAAAGCTTAGAATATTGTTTGTCCTAGGTGTACACAATCTGGTTCGTTTGTACATTCTATATGTCTATTCAAGTACAGATCCTCTTCCCATGTAAAACGTTACTGAGGGTTCCGCAGACCTCCTTTGCTATATGGTTGGTCTTTTTGAGATATGTATATAATATGTGTTTGTATACATATAGTAACACTAATCTTAATTTATCCATTCCCCCCACCTTTCCTTTTAGATGAGCATAGTTTCTTTTCTAAGTCTGTGAGTGTCTTTCTCTGTGGAAATATGTTCCTTTGTGTCAGTTATTAGATAACGCCTATAAGTGATATCATAGAATATAGGTCTTTTGCTTTCCGACTTACCTCATGTTTCGTGATTATCTCCAGACTCATTTGTAGTGCCTCAGAGAGCAGTGGCTCATTGTTTTCCATGGCTATTATTCCATTGTGTACATGGACCACTTCTTCTTTATCCATTCACCTGTTGTTGGACATTTTGATTGCTTCACTGTCTTGGCTATTGTGAATAAAGCTGCACTGCAGCTTTTGCGGCCTGTGTCTTCTCGATTCTTGTCTTCTCAGGTGAGAGATCCAATGGTGCGCCTGCTGTATTGAATGGTACCTGCAGTTTTACTTTTAAACACAGCTCCTTTCTGTTCTCATTATTGGCTGTTACCCCTTAACGTCTCACCAGCAGGTAGAGTGTACACAGTTCTCTAAAACCCCTTCAGCATTTATTGTTTGTAGACTTTCTGCTGATGGTAAGTCAACTGGTTTAAGTTGAAACTTTTTGGAGATTAGATTGCATGGGTCTAACCCTCCCTGAGGTTGAGCTTTTATCCATTTTCCTTTTTTTAAAAGAGCGTGAGTAAAACTTAACTCTTCATACTCTCTTCTTGAAACATTTGCCTGTTTTGAATTGTTTTGTCCATTCCCTCCTTCAGCACAATTTTTTAGGGCAGGTGTCCTTTACAGCCCTGAGTCCTTGGGAATGTTAAGTGACCATTAGCTGTGAGTTTAAAGCTTTTCTTGCAGGAAACGGAAACAAGGTGGCAGCATTTCCCCTTTACCAAATTTGGTTCCTAGGGAAACAGAGCCTTAATGGAAGTGGTGTTCTAGGTTGTAAATTAAAATGGAATGTGCCAGGGAAAAGCCCTTTAAGTTTATGTCTCATTACTTCTTGTTCATATTTGTAATTTACTTTTTATTTTTTATCCCAGCAAATTTGATTACAATGGTTTGTTTGTTCTAGGTGTGCAAGATGTGGTTCTTTCACACATATACATGTATCTATTCTTCCTCGCATCCTTTTCCCATGTAGGTTATGACACAATGTTGAGTAGTCTTCTCCTGGTCTTCCGTACGTCTTTGGTGATTATATATTTTGCATGGTTTGTATATCTCTGTTAACCCCAATACGGTAATGTATCCACTCCTCATCCCTTTCTATTTGGTGAACCATAAGTTTTTTAATGAATCTGTGATTGCCTTTCTCTGTGGAAATATCTTCATTGGTATCAATTTTTAAGTAACTCCTAAAAGTGATATGATAGGATATGTGTCTTTTGCTTTCTCACTTACTACAGGTGGCGTGATTAGGTCTAGACTCATCTATGGTGCTGCAAATGGCATTGTTTCATTTTTTTCACTAGCGAATATTGCATCTGTACATTGAGGAGTTCTTCTTTGTCCACCCATCTGTTGGTGGACTTTTTGGTTACTTCCATATCTTGGCTATTGTAATACTGTGCCATGCAGATTTGCCTGCCTGTGTCTTCCAATTCTCTCTTCTTAGATTATAGTTGGAGGAGTGGGCCTGCTGGATCATATGGTAACTCAATGTTACCTTTTAAAGGCACCTCCATTCTGTTCTCATTCGTGGCCCTTTCCAACTTACGTCCCACTTGACGTTGAGGGTATGCATTTCTCCACAACACCTTCCGCATTTATTGTTTGTAGTTTGCTTGCTGATGGTTATTCTGACAATTGTGAGCTGATACCTCTTTGTGGTTGAATTTGCACGTGCCTCATAATCCGTTGAAATTGAGCTTGAAGGCATGTCCTTTTTATTTTTCAAGCTGTGATTACCCCTTAGTTCTTCAAAGTGTTCTCTTTAAGTATGTGTCACATTTTGAAATGTTTTGGCCTTTACCTCCCTCAAGACATTTTGAGGGCCTGTTTCATTTACATTTCTGCCGTACTTGTTCCTATGAAATGACCATTAGCACAGGTTTTAAAGCTGCTTTTGCAGGTAACTACCAGAGGGCGGCAGCCTTTCTATGTCCCCCACCCTGGTAACTAGGGAAAAGCCCTTGTGGCCTGTGGTGTTTCTCGGTTATAAATTAGAGTGGAGTGTGCCCGGACAAACCCACACAAGCTGATGTCTCCTTAATTTTGTTGGATTTTTAAATTTAATTTTTATTTTTTATTGGAGTAATTTTCCACTGTGTACGTGGACCACTTCTACTTTGTGCATTCCTCGGTTGATGGACGTTTTCATTGCTTCCAAGTGTTGGCTATGGTCAATATTGTTGGAGTGCAGGATTGCCAGCCTGTGACTTTTTGATTCTCATTTTCTCAGGTGATAGGCCCAGCAGTGGGTGTGATTGATTAACTGGTAGCACAGTGTTTCCCTTTTCAAAGCACCTTCTTTGTGTTTTCATTAGTGGCTCTTACCTCGTCCCCCTTAGAATCCAGGGTACGCATTTCTCCACAATCGCTTCAGCATTTATTGTTTGCAATATTTATGCTAATGGCCCTTCTGGCTGTTGTGAGCTGATAGGTTTTTGTAATTTGGGTTTGCATGTCTTTGAAAATTCGTAAAACTCATCATTTTTCTCCACCGTTTTCTTTTCTGTTAAAAAAAAAGGAAACAATTGGGAGTAAAATATAACTCTTGAAATTGTGTTCTTGGAAGTTTGCCCTGTTTTGAAATTTTTGGTCGATTTTCCACCCCAGAATTTGTTTAGAAAGCAGGTGTCTTTTACCGAACTGCAAGTTTGGTGAATATTTAGTGACCTTTAGCAATGGGTTTAAAGCTGCTGTTGTGGGAAGTGGCCTCAAGCAGGCAGCATATCTCCATTCCCATATCTGGTTACTAGGGCAGCAGAGCCTTTCTGGAAGTCGTGTTCCTAGTTTGTAAATTACATTGGAATGTGCATGGAGAAAGCCCCATAAGTTTATGTCTCATTATTTCATCTTGGTTTTAAATTTTTTTTTAATTGGGGTAAAGCTTAGAATATTGTTTGTCCTAGGTGTACACCATCTGGTTCGTTTGTACATTCTATATGTCTATTCAAGTACAGATCCTCTTCCCATGTAAAATGTTACTGAGGGTTCCACAGACCTCCCTTGCTATATGGTCGGTCTTTTTGAGATATGTATATAATATGTGTTTGTATACATATAGTAACACTAATCTTAATTTATCCATTCCCCCCACCTTTCCTTTTAGATGAGCATAGTTTGTTTTCTAAGTCTGTGAGTGTCTTTCTCTGTGGAAATATGTTCATTTGTGTCAGTTACTAGATAACGCCTTTAAGTGATATCATAGAATAGAGGTCTTTTGCTTTCCGACTTACCTCATGTTTCGTGATTATCTCCAGACTCATTTGTGGTGCCTCAGAGACCAATGGTTCATTGTTTTCCATTGCTAATATTCCATTGTGTACATGGACCACTTCTTCTTTATCCATTCACCTCTTGTTGGACATTTTGATTGCCTCACTGTCTTGGCTATTGAGAATAAGGCTGCGCTGCAGCTTTTGTGGCCTGTGTCTTTGCGATTCTTGTCTTCTCATGTGAGAGGTCCATTGGTGCGCCTGCTGGATTGAATGGTACCTCCATTTTTACTTTTAAACACAGCTCCTTTCTGTTCTCATTATTGGCTGTTACCCCTTTACGTCTCACCAGCAGGTAGAGGGTACACAGTTCTCTAAAACCCCTTCAGCATTTATTGTTTGTAGACTTTTTGCTGATGGTCAGTCGACTGGTGTAAGTTGAAACTTTTTGTAGATTAGATTGCATGGGTGTAATACTCCCTGAGGTTGAGCTTTTATCCATTTTCCTTGTTTTTAAAAGAGCGTGAGTAAAACTTAACTCTTCATACTCTCTTTTGAAACATTTGCCTGTTTTGAATTTTTTTGTCCATTCCCTCCTTCAGCACAATTTTTTAGGGCAGGTGTCCTTTACAGGCCTGAGTCCTTGGGAATGTTAAGTGACCATTCACTGTGAGTTTAAAGCTGCTCTTGCAGGAAACGGCCACAAGATGGCAGCATTTCTCATTTACCATATTTTGTACCTGGGGAAACAGAGCCTTAATGGAAGTGGTGTTCTAGGTTGTAAATCAGAATGGAATATGCCAGGAAAAAGCCCTTTAAGTTTATGTCTCATTACTTCTTGTTCATATTTGTAATTTACTTTTTATTTTTTATCCCAGCAAATTTGATTACAATGGTTTGTTTGTTCTAGGTGTGCAAGATGTGGTTCTTTCACACATATACGTTTATCTATTCTTCCTCGCATCTTTTTCCCATGTAGGTTATGACACAATGTTGAGTAGTCTTCTCCTGGTTTTCTGTTCGTCTTTGCTGGTTATATATTTCACATGGTTTGTATATCTCTCTTAAGCACAATATGGTAATGTATCCAATCCTCATCCCTTTCTATTTGGTGAACCATAATTTTTTTAATGAATCTGTGATTGCCTTTCTCTGTGGAAATATCTTCATTGGTATCAATTTTTAAGTAACTCCTAAAAGTGATATGATAGGATATGTGTCTTTTGCTTTCTCACTTACTACAGGTGGCGTGATTACGTCTAGACTCATCTATGGTGCTGCAAATGGCATTGTTTCATTTTTTTCACTAGCGAATATTCCATCTGTACATGGAGGAGTTCTTCTTTGCCCATCCATCTGTCGGTGGACTTTTTGGTTACTTCCATATCTTGGCTATTGTAATACTGTGCTATGCAGATTTGCCTGCCTGTGTCTTGCCAATTCTCTCTTCTTAGATTATAGGTGGAGGAGTGGGCCTGCTGGATCATATGGTAGCTCAATGTTTACCTTTTTAAGGCAGCTCCATTCTGTTCTCATTCGTGGCCCTTTCCCACTTACGTTCCACTTGAAGTTGAGGGTATGGATTTCTCCACAACATCTTCAGCATTTATTGTTTCTAGTATTCTTGCTGCTGGTTATTCTGACAAGTGTGAGCTGATACCTCTTTGTGGTTGAATTCGAATGTGCTACATAATCTGTTGAAATTGAGATTTAAGGCATGTCCTGTCCTTTTTATTTTTCAAGCTGTGATTACCACTTAATTCTTCAAAGTGTTCTCTTAAAGTATGTGTCACATTTTGAAATGTTTTGGCCATTACCTCCCTCAAGACATTTTGAGGGCAGGTTTCATTTACAGTTCTGCAGTACTTGTTCCTATGAAATGACCATTAGCACAGGCTTTAAAGCTGCTTTTGCAGGTAACTGCCAGAGGGCGGCAGCTTTTCTATGTTCCCCACCCTGGTAACTAGGGAAAAGCCCTTGTGTCCTGTGGTGTTTCTCGGTTATAAATTAGAGTGGAGTGTGCCCGGACAAACCCACACAAGCTGATGTCTCCTTACTTTTGTTGGATTTTTAAATTTAATTTTTATTTTTTATTGGAGTAATATTCCATTGTGTACATGGAGCACATATTCTTTGTGCATTCCTCTGGTGATGCACGTATTCATTGCTTCCAAATATTGGCTATGGTAAATGTTGCTGGAGTGCAGGATTGCCAACTCCTGTTTTTTTGATCCTCATCTTCTCAGGTGATAGCCCCTGCAGTGGGCATGGAAAAATGCTCAACATCTTGAATTAATAAAGACATGCTAATCCAATCTACAAAAACATTTACCTCACAACAGTCAGAATGATCATCACCAAAAAATCTACAAACGATAAATGCTGAACGGGTATTAGAGAACTGTGTACCCTCTAGCAGCTGATTGGATGTAAACTGGTAACAGTCAGTAGTGAGAACATAATGGAGGTGAGTTTAAAGGTAAACATTGAGCTACTATATGATCTGGAAAGCCCACTGCTGGGAGTATCACCTTAGAAGACCAGAATCAAAAAGACACAGGCTGGCAATCCTGCACTGCTACAATATTTACCATAGCCAAAAGTTGGAAACAACCAAAATGTCCTTCAACAGATGAATGCACAAAGAAGAAGTTTTCATTGTACACTGTCGAATATTAGCCATGGAAAAGAGTGAAACAGTGACGTTTGCAACACCATAGAAAGACCTAGAGATAATCACAGAACTTGAAGTAACGAAGAAACCGAAAGACAGATATCCTATGATATCACTTTTAGGTTTTACCTAAAAATTGATACACATGAACTTATTTCCAAGACAAGGGCCCTAATGGATGAAGAAAACAAAACCATATTTAACCAAATGGAAAGGTGTGAGGCATGTATAAATTAGGATATGCTGGATTACAGACCTATACTAATACATATGAAAAATATAAATCACCAAACCTAGGCTATACCTACAGAGGTCTACTGAACACTCCGTAATAACCTCCGTGGGATAGGATCCAAAGATCTATAGATACATATATATAATGAACCAGATTCTGTACACCTAGAAGAAACACAACATTTTAATCAAATTTGCTCTAATAAAAAATAAATTTAAAAATCAAACAGAAAGTAAGGAGATATAAGCTGTTGGGTGTTGTCTTGGCACATTCCACTCTAATGTTCAGCCTACTAACACGATTTCCAGGAAGGCTCTGTTGCCCAAGTGCCGAGAGTTGGAAATGCTGCCTCCTTGTGGCCATTTAACGCAAGACCAGCTTTAACCCCACAGCTAATGGTCAGTTAATATTCACAAGGACTCAGGGCTGTAAAGGACACCTGTCCTCAAAAAATGTCCTGGGGCAGGGAAAGGGCAAAAAACTCAACACAGAGCAAATTTTTCAAGAAGATCATTGGTAAGTTTTACTCACTTTTTTTTAAGGGATAAGTTTTACACACTTTTTTTAAAAAAGGAAAATAGATATAAACTACACATAAAGAATTATTAGACTAATGCAAATCTAATCTACAAAAAGTTTCAACTCGCACCAGTCAAATAAACATTAGCAAAACGTCTACGAACAATAAATGCTGAAGGGGTTTTAGCCAACTCTGTGACCTGAAGCGGCTGGTGAGATGTAAAGTGGTAAGAGCCAATAATGAGAAGAGGAAGGAGCTGCGTTTAAAAGTAAAAATTGAGGTTCATTCCCCGGCACCTCCACCAAAAAAAAAAAAAAAAAAAAAAAAAAAAAGTAAAAATTGAGCCACCATTTGATCCAGCAGGACCAGAGCTGGGCCTATCACCAGAGAAGAGCAGAATCGAGAAGACACAGGCTGCAAAAGCTGCACTGCAGCAGTATTCACAATAGGCAAGACAAGGAAGCAACCAAAATGCCCATCAACATGAATAGACAAAGAAGAAGTGGTCGGGGTACACAATGGAATATTTGCCATAGGAAACAATAAAACACTGCTCTTTGCAGCACCGTAGATGAGCCTAGACGTAATCACAGAACATGAGGTAATTCTGAAAGCAAAAGAAAAATATACTATGATATTACTTATAGGTATTATCTAACAACTGACACAAATGAACATATTTCCACAGAGAAAGACACTCACAGACTTAGAAAACAAACTATGCTCATCTAAAAGGAAAGGTGGGGGGAATGGATAAATTAAGATTAGTGTTACTATACGTATACAAACACATATTATATACATATCTCAAAAAGACCAACCATATAGCAAGGGAGGTCTGCGGAACCCTCAGTAACATTTTACATGGGAAGAGGATCTGTACTTGAATAGACATATATAATGTACAAACGAACCAGATGGTGTACACCTAGGACAAACAATATTCTAAGCTTTACCCCAATTTAAAAAAAATTTAAAACCAAGAAGAAATAATGAGACATAAACTTATGGGGCTTTCTCCATGCACATTCCAATGTAATTTACAAACTAGGAACACGACTTCCAGAAAGGCTCTGCTGCCCTAGTACCCAGATATGGGAATGGAGATAAGCTTCCTGCTTGAGGCCACTTCCTCCAACAGCAGCTTTAAACCCATTGCTAAAGGTCACTAAATATTCACCAAACTTGCAGTTCGGTAAAAGACACCTGCTTTCTAAAAAAATTCTGGGGTGGAAAATCGACCAAAAATTTCAAAAGAGGGCAACCTTCCAAGAACACAATTTCAAGAGTTCTATTGTACTCCCAATTGTTTCCTTTTTTTTAACAGAAAAGAAAACGGTGGAGAGAAATGATGAGTTTTACGAATTTTCGAAGACATGCAAACCCAAATTACAAAAACCTATCAGCTCACAGCAGCCAGAAGGGCCATTAGCATAAATGCTGCAAACAATAAATGCTGAAGCGATTGTGGAGAAATGCGTACCCTCGATTCTAAGGGGGACGTGGTAAGAGCCACTAATGAAAACACAAAGAAGGTGCTTTGCAAAGGGAAACACGGTGCTACCAGTCAATCAATCACACCCACTGCTGGGCCTATCACCTGAGAAAATGAGAATCGAAAAGTCACAGCCTGGCAATCCTGCACTCCAACAATATTTACCATAGCCAACACTTGGAAGCATTGAACATGTCCATCAACCGAGGAATGCACAAAGTAGAAGTGGTCCACGTACACAGTGGAAAATTACTCCAATAAAAAATAAAAATTAAATGTAAAAATCCAACAAAAGTAAGGAGACATCAGCTTGTGTGGGTTTGTCCGGGCACACTCCACTCTAATTTATAACCGAGAAACACCACAGGCCGCAAGGGCTTTTCCCTAGTTACCAGGGTGGGGGACATAGAAAGGCTGCCGCCCTCTGGCAGTTACCTGCAAAAGCAGCTTTAAAGCCTGTGCTAATGGTCACTTCATAGGAACAAGTACTGCAGAACTGTAAATGAAACAGGCCCTCAAAATGGCTTGAGGGAGGTAAAGGCCAAAACATTTCAAACTGTGACACATACTTAAAGAGAACACTTTGAAGAACTAAGGGGTAATCACAGCTTGAAAAATAGAAAAGGACATGCCTTAAAGCTCAATTTCAACAGATTATGTGGCACATTCGAATTCAACCACAGAGAGGTATCAGCTCACACTTGTCAGAATAACCATCAGCAAGAAAACTACAAACAATAAATGCTGAAGGTGTTGTGGAGAAATGCATACCCTCAACATCAAAGGGGACGTAACTTGGAAAGGGCCACGAATGAGAACAGAATGGAGGTGCCTTAAAAAGGTAAACATTGAGCTACCATATGATCCAGCAGGCCCACTCCTCGACGTATAACCTAAGAAGAGAGAATTGGAAAGACACAGGCAGGCAAATCTGCATTGCACACCATTACAATAGCCAAGATATGGAAGTAACCAAAAAGTCCAGCAACAGATGGATGGACAAAGAAGAACTCCTCCATGTACAGATGGAATATTCGCTAGTGAAAAAAATGAAACAATGCTATTTGAAGCACCATAGATGAGTCTAGACGTAATCACGCCACGTGTAGTAAGTGAGAAAGCAAAAGGCACATATCCTATCATATCACTTTTAAGAGTTACTTAAAAATTGATACCAATGAAGATATTTCCACAGAGAAAGGCAATCACAGATTCATTAAAAAACTTATGGTTCACCAAATAGAAAGGGATGAGGATTGGATACATTGCCACATTGGGGTTAACAGAGATATACAAACCATGTGAAATATATAACCACCAAAGACGTACGGAAGACCAGGAGAAGACTACTCAACATTGTGTCATAACCTACATGGGAAAAGGATGCGAGGAAGAATAGATACATGTATATGTGTGAAAGAACCACATCTTGCACACCTAGAACAAACAAACCATTGTAATCATATTTACTGGGATAAAAAAATAAAAAGTAAACTACAAATATGAACAAGAAGTAATGAGACATAAACTTAAAGGGCTTTTCCCTGGCACATTCCATTCTAATTTACAACCTAGAACACCACTTCCATTAAGGCTCTGTTTCCCTAGTAACCAAATATGGTAAAGGGGAAATGCTGCCACCTTGTGGCCGTTT